>NW_024537624.1:0-227755 GCF_016628075.1 Suillus paluster
CGTCCTCGAAGAGTCATTCCTAAGGCATTAGCGTCATTCACCTGTTTTCTGAGCTTCCCTGACCAGCATGCACACCTCATTCTTCACCAGACTCGTTGCGCTTTCTGCCATTGCCTCACTTGCTGTTGGTCAGCAATGGTCTTCTTCGACGCTCCATTATGCTTATGTTTATTACTGGGTAACGTCTAGCACTCCCCTCTGGTTGTGACCGCAAGGTAACGATTAAAGCTGGAGATACATGTGCCACAATCTCCGCTGCACACAAAGTCTCAACGTATGTGCCATCGTTATCCCTGACATTCATTCAACATTGCACGTATGCCACAGATACCAGCTGATGAAAGTTAACACCGGCGTCATTAACACCGCTTGTGATCTGCATGTCGGAGAAGTAAGAGATGTTTACGTCTGAAGGACGCTTGGACTCATTTGTCATAGGAAATATGCCTTGCAATTAAAGGCCAAGACTGCACTGCCGTCCACGTCGTGAAGTATGGCGACGTATGCAACGCGATCGTCAACGAGGCTGGTATCTCGCTCAGCACATTGTATGCGAACAACCCAAACATAAACGAGGGCTGCACTAACCTATATCCCGACGAGGTATATATAACATGTGGTTTATGGATGCCATTGCTGATGACGAAATTTTAGGTTCTCTGCACTTCGAGCCACATTTACTACTAGATCGTGTGTCCCAAGAATTCGTATTTTAATTGCAGTACACGCAATTCTACACGGAATCCTCAAGTATGTTGCATATAGCCTAAATATCACACATGACCGTTTTTTTTTTTCAAAATCCAAGTAGTTCTCGTGCCAGACTGTGTTTGTAGTAGTGTTCGACACTAGTTTTGCAATACAACCCTCCAGAGACAGTCAAATCGCCACGGAAAATTCTGCAATGCATCATAATTATTCTGCCCTCAGGATGTACTGGATTTCTGGGTCAAGTGCATACCCCGAGGCATGAGAACTGTGTGTCATAACACTCCTCTAATTTAACATTGTCGCGTAGGGCACGTGGGTTTGGACTACCGGCCGTGATCTTGATATTTTTGACTCCTCAGATTTCCATCTTTACTGGGTGTGATTTTTTCAGAATCTCATGGCCTCGTATGGCTTATTGGCACGTGCACGTGGCCTTTGTGACTCTCTTGACTCTGCCCTAATCACTTGACCTATCTTATGGGACATGGTCATAATGCCTTTCAATATAATATCGGAGTGCTGTAATCACTCAGAATTATTACATTGGCTTCGCCCAGACTGAAATGGTATTCATTAATCCTTGCATCAGGTTTACTTCCAGGTAATGCACGCTGCAGCCGTATCACAAACCCTCTCCGGATCGCCTCTTAGTCTCACACTAAGTGGCACCCCGAGTAAGACCCCGGAAACCCCTCGAGGTCACTGCGCTCAACTAGTGTTGCCGCGGTTCCAGCTTTTGTTGGCTTTAGCCGTGGGCGGAGCTGTAATTGTTGAAGGTCAAACGTCATTATCAATAGATAGCACGGACGTTCAATCATGTGCTTACATAATCACGTTCATTGTTGAGACTTCTCGTACGCTAAACACACCTCAGTTGGTTATACACAACTGAGGTGAGATACATTCATTACTTACTACTACAGACACTAACGAGCTACCTAGTTTATCTTCTATAGGTACATATCATACATAGTTGGTTATACACAACTGAGTTTTATCTTCTATAGGTTATGAGCCCTGCGCTCTGAAACTTGGAAGAAAATTTTACATGGAAGCCCACCAATCAAAGTTGCACTATGTCCTTCACTACAAAGTTAGGAGATGAGTTCTTGAAGGTTCCGAAGCTGGATGCTTCAGGAAAAGACTGGCCTTTATGGAAAGGCAGACTCGAACTCTCATTGTCAGCAAGAGGCCTCATGGGGCACCTCACTGGGACGGTATCAAAGCCAACGAATCCGGCTGATGGGAAATCTGCTGGGTGGTCACCATCATCAGCAGACGAGATCAAGGCAGTGCAGACTTATGAGAAGGAGCTCGCAGAATGGCTCGAAAAAGATGCCATGGTCAAACAGCAAATTGCTGTCGTGTTGCTGGACAGCCTATTTGTCAAGCTTCTCTCAAAGCCAACAGCAAAGGACTATTATGACACGCTCAAAGCTCAATTTGAGCAGCAGTCGCTGGTTGTCAGCATCGAGTTGCGGCAAAAGCTGGGGGAGATGAAGCTCAAAGAAAATGGTGATGCCTGGACTCACATTGAGAAGATCACATTGATCTGCAAAGAACTTGCATCAATGGGCAAACCCATATCCAATGAGGACCTATTTAATATCATTTTCACGTCACTACCCCAAAGCTATAATGAGATATTAATGTCTGTTGCATCAAGTATCAAACTCCATCAGAAGACTCTTACCTCCGATGACATAATGGGTCTTATCCTCGACGAGTATGACCAGCTTGCACTACAGGATGGTGGAAAGTCGAAGCAGAAGAACGAGGATGCTGCTTTCCAAGCAGACGGCAAGAGATGGAAAGGCCGAAACTCAAGACCCCCCATTACCTGCCATAATTGTGGCTGGAATGGCCACAAGGAGGATTGCTGGGAAGAGGGTGGTGGCAAGGCTGGTCAGGCACCGAAGAACTGGAAGTCGTGCAGGAAGAAGAACAAGTCTGGGGGCGAAAACTTGAAGTCAGGCCAGAGAGCAAACACGGCTGCCGAGAAGAAAGACGAACCTGATGGTGTCTGGCTTGCAACAGTGGAAGATGCATCACCTGCTAGTGCAGGAGCAGCGACTAGCACCACTGTCAAACTTTATGACAGCAGAGCCTCACAGCATATGTCCCCTTGCCGAGATCGCTTTATTAATTTCAAGTCAATTTCCCCACACCCCATCCAAGCCGCTGACAAACGCACTTTCGAAGCCATAGGCAGGGGTGATCTACCCATTGAACTCCCAAACAGCAAAAGTAAAACTCGTATCCTGTTAACAAATGTTCTATATGCACCATCAATGGGGGTAACACTCATTTCAATCAGCCAACTCACCTCTGCTGGGTACGCAGCACTACTTCCGTGATGAATCTTGCAAGATCTTCGATGCCAATAAGAAGTCATTAGGCGAAGTTCCCAGTTAGAAACGGCTTGTATCGAGTACAGTGCCCACCTACCTCATTCGCGGGGGCCACCAACACACCCAAGATCTTGACCATGGAGGAACTCCACAAGCGTATGGCCCATATAGCACCATCATCCATTCGCGAGATGCTGGTAAAGGGCATGATTGATGGCATCAAGCTAGACCCTGCACACGAGACTATGGGTCAGTGTGAATCATGCGAGTATGCGAAAGCAACATGGAAACCCATCGGGGACTCACGTGAACCAAAACGGCACGAGAACCTCAGTGACGAGGTCCACAGTGACCTGTGGGGTCCCTCTCCTACCCAGACGCAAGGTGGCAAGAACTATTATTGCTCATTCACGGATGACCATACCCACTATACTTCCCTATACCTTCAATCAGCAAAATCGGACACGTTCAGGTCTTATAAGACTTACGAGGCATGGCTGAGGACTCAGCATGGGGCCAATATCAAGCGCTTACGCTCTGACCGTGGTGGAGAGTACCTTAGCGACGAGTTCAGTCAACACCTTTGTGCAAAAGGTACAGAACGAAAACTTACCACTCACGACACACCACAACACAATGGTGTTGCCGAGCAGCTGAACCGGACCCTCATTGAACAAGTCCATGCAGTCCTGCATGCAAGCTGGACTACCGAAATTTCTCTGGGGAGAAGCTATCATGCATGCGGTCTATGTAAAGAACCGCACAGCCACGCGCACATGCTAGACAGCAAGACCCCATATGAGATGCTGTATGGTAAGAAGCCACATCTTGCAGACTTACCTGTCTGGTGCACTCGTGTATGGGTACACGATGACACTCGAATGAAGCTGGATATGAGAGCACAGTGAAGGCCAGTGGGTTGGGTCAGCGAAGCTCACGGCCTGAGGGGGAGGACGAAAACTACAAATGGTAGTCAGCCAGCAACTCCTAACACTGCCCAAACCCCTACCTTGAGCACAGAAGCACCAGCACTCGATCCACTAGGACCAAACTTCGAGCATCAGCCACCTGGCCCTAGACAATCCACTCGTCAGCGGACAGAATCACCATATATGCACAGGTTGCACAGCGGAGAAGGTACTCACAATGGAAGAGATGGCGACCCAATTATCCCTAGAGGCATGCAGAGGGTAGAGGAAGAGAGAGAGGAAGATAGTGGAGGCATGGGAGCATCTGGAGAAGGGTTAGGAAGTGAATTGGGATTTGATGAAGAACCCACCGCTTACGCAATGTTCGCTGGAATGAGCGAGGCTGAAGGCATGGAGCCAAGCACTATTCAAGATGCGAAGACACGATCTGATTGGGCAAACTGGAAAGACGCCTGTCAGTGCGGAACTAAAGAGCCTTGACGAAGCACATACCTGGGACATTCTCCAGTGGCCCAGGAACAAGAATATCATCAGCTGCAAATGGGTCTTCAAGATTAAAAGAAATGCTGCAGGAGAAATCAATAAGTATAAGGCCTGGCTGGTGGCACAAGGCTTCACCCAAGTCTATGGTGTTGATTACTACGAGACTTACGCACCTGTGGCTCGTCTCACATCATTGAGACTGATCCTCGCTGTCGCCGCACGCCAAGATTGGGATGTTGATGTCTTCAATTTCCACAGCGCATTCTTGAACGGCAAGCTGGATGCTGACGAAGAGATCTATATGGAGCTACCACCAGGCACTGACATTGGCGGAAAAGACAAAGTCGCAAAGCTTTGAGTTGCGCTGTACGGATCTAAACAAGGCACATTAAAATGGTACAAACGTCTATGTGGAGAACTCGCCAAACTAGGGTTCAAATGGACGGAAAGTGACTGGGGAGTGTTCACAGCGCACATAGGAGAAGACCTACTCATCCTCGCCTGCACATGTCAACGACTGCACCATAACCGGCAGCTCGAAAGAGCTAATCAAAGCGTTCAAAGTCGAAATTGCATCGCGATTTAAAATAACTGACCTAGGACCTATCAGTTGGTTACTCAGTATGAAAGTCACTCAAAATCGCGAAAGCACATACCTATTTCAGCTGTCCCAAGAGTCCTTCGTCGACGCTATTATCACAAAGTACAATTTCATCAATGCCAAACCCTGCAGTGGTGCCTATGGACCCAAGTATGCAGTACACAAAGGACCAATCCCTCACTACGGCAACACAGATCGCTGAGATGAAGCGAGTCCCTGTTCTGTTCTGTGCTTGGGTCATTGATGTACCTGGCAGTGGGAACACTGCCCAGACATCGCATTCGCAGTTTCAACCCTGGCACAATTCACCGATAACCCTGGCTGGGCACACTGGGAAGGGGTGAAGAGAATATATTGTTATTTGTTGGGCACAAAGAAGTGGGCACTTACCTTCAGAACAACAAAGAGCGGACTCCTTGGCTATGCAGATGCAGACGGTGCCTCCCAAGAACATCGGCAAGCAATTACTGGCTTCACGCTGCTCAGTAGATGGGGGAGCAATACTCTGGGGGTCGAGGAAACAAGAGCTAGTAACGCTCTTGACGGCAGAAGCAGAGTACATAGCAGCAACACATACTGCGAAGGAAATTCTCTGGCTCCAACTGTCTCATCTCTGAGGTCTTTCGTCCACTCGAACACCCAACAACCCTCTACTGCGACAATCAATCAGCCATAGCATTGACGAAGGATAGGATCTTACCATGTGCAGTACCAAACACATTGATATCCATTATCATTTTATTCATTTTTCTGTTGAACAAGGTTCTATTAGTTTTCTCTATTGTCCCACTGATAGTATGGTGGCAGATACACTTACCAAAGTGCTCCCCAACATCAAGGCCAAACATTTCACATCCAAGCTTGGTCTCCATGCCTGCCATTTGAAGGGGAGTGTTGAAGGTCAAACATCGTTATCAATAGATAGCGCGGACGTTCAATCATGTGCTTACATAATCACGTTCATTGTTGAGACTTCTCAGTATGCTAAACACACCTCAGTTGGTTATACACAACTGAGGTGAGATACATTCATTACTTACTACTACAGACACTAACGAGCTACCTAGTTTATCTTCTATAGGTACATATCATACATAGTTGGTTATACACAACTGAGTTTATGTTCTATAGTAATTAGCCAAGCTGTGTACCTAGTTATAGTTTATGTAATATATGGCTCGGTCCGGTCAATGGACCTGTTTTACAGGCTTCAAGCCAGCTCAAGCCAGCTTTCAAATTAGAATATATATTTGCGCTTAATTATGAATACATTGGTAATAATAATACTTAGGGTCAAATGCCCAAAAAGGAAACACTACCATTTGATCCTCGATACTACATAATACATACTCTAAAATCACATCCGATATTGACGATTGTGAATAAGGATGGGTCCCCAAGCCAATGTAAGTGAATCTTCTAATCTGATGTTCAGAAAGCTAAGTCAAATTAGTTGTATTGTAGTCTCAATCACGCTCGTAAGATACAAGCGGAACAAGCAGAGATAAGGAGAATGGGACATAGATCTGTGAAGACGGGGGCAGGAGAACGTGTCGCAGAGACAGGGGCGGGAGAACATAAAAAGGACAAGTGCCAGAACAAGTAAAGGTAGTGGTAA
Source organism: Suillus paluster (assembly GCF_016628075.1). Lineage (NCBI taxonomy): Eukaryota > Fungi > Basidiomycota > Agaricomycetes > Boletales > Suillaceae > Suillus > Suillus paluster. Next base: position 6,694 of record NW_024537624.1, read on the forward strand.
ACAAGAAGCAAGAGATCAGAACTGACGAAAATGAGAAAAATTAATGTAATGTGCCATAGATAATAGCAGCATCTTCAATGCTGTCACACTCCTGGATTGCAATAGCACTGAGAAGAGCATCATGTGCAGAACTGTTGCCTGAAACTCCACTGGTGTTAAGTGTGAAAGACCTGTCAGAGTCAGACCCTGTCTCGCATAGCAGCACATATTCCATGTCTCGCTGTGATGCCGCCCATCCTTTGGTAAAGTTAAGTCTCTCCTTTTTGAGGATAAACTTAATGATCTGCAGCGCTTCCATCAGGACTGGGCTGAGGTAATTTCTTTTTTTGGTGTATGTCTCGCTACTCAATGAGAACACCTGCTTGCATGGAACAGCAGATGCCTGTGTCGGGAGGTAGTCCATCACAACAGCATAAATAGTTGGGAACATGCCCTGAGACGCCTGGTTGACACTTCATGGTCAATGACAAAAGTGCAAGAGAAACGCAAGGCTTACCCTCCAAAATGATAGTATATCTGTTCCCTTGGGGCTGTAGGTAGCTGTACTGTAGGCCTCGAACTCCTGATCAACCGTTTGGACACTATCGTGACAATCTGACAGTGTTTCCATATCAGGAAGTCCATAGATGTGTGCACCTAGTGTGCATCGTGGTACTTCAGTAATTGGAGACGGTGCAGAGCCAGAGGTGTTCGTCCCTCTCTTTCCATGCATCTGCAGGATATAAGTTCAGAGTTGTACTGTTACTAGTGAAATAGACATACCAGTTTGATTATGTGCTTCTTGGCATCCTTGGCTCGCTGCTGGCCCCAGTGTTTTTCCATCCATGACATGCACATTGTAGGATCAATGACTATGAGAGGAATGATGAGAGTTAAACTTGATTAAAGTACGCAGGACTGACACATTGCGACAGCATAGGTGTTCGTGGCGCTCATGCGATCATCATACTTGTCCATCCAATCCAACCCTATGTTAACGAAAGGCGCAAGGTGTGGTATTAGGACCAACTCATTCCAGCGCTGCATCATTTTCTCAAAAGTGGGAACTGCACCACTCAGTATGGGAGTGCTTTCGCTGGACATCGTTTGCTGAGCAGCGTGTGGCACCTAATATAAAATGCTAAAACGGATCGTGAGTTTCAAACATGTAAGTACTGACCTCAAAAATCACTTCGAAATCCTGTAGGACAAGCCATTCCATTGGACTCAACTTCTTGTCGATCATGTGGCATTGAAGGGGGGAGTCACAGAATAAATCCATGGCCTAGTTCTCTGTTAGTCCATGTATTTAGTGGGGTGGATGCTTACCTGGCGAAGGGTTCGTAAACGGTTCAGCATGACTGTACTGTGGCTGAGTAAGCTATGGGTCAGACCCAGTAGGGGGTCACCTGGCATTTTTCTCTCCAACCACAGCAGCTATTGACTTACTGTTTTCACCATCGCATAGAGTGTAGTCGAAAGGTTACTGTCCCAGAATTTTGAGCTGAACTGTCAAGAACTTCTCAAGGTTGGCATGAAACAAGTGCTCAAAGTCACGCCCAAAAGTATGATTCCCATGTATCCTAAGCACTGAGACTTTTGACCTCTACTATGCCCTCACCTCCTCCTTCACAAAAAACTGTATATCTGAATCAATTTGAATCTTGTTTGACAAGATCTCCACCAAGAATAATTGCATGAGCTTGTGGGGTGGGTTTGCTAGCACTGACTGACCCACTATACTGGTTTTGAGCGAAATTGAGACCCTCTGGCAAAATATTAATGGACAAACACAACACTTCTCTAAAATTACAAAAACTCGATATTATGATAGCCAGGATCATTTTCTATCGTTCCACACACTCCTTTAAATAAGATAGCCTGAAGTAGTGCTAGAAATCAGAAATCAAGGGTAAGTGACCCATTTCCTATTCAGGCACAGTAGGTTGAATCCCAACGTGTGGGCTTGTCATGTAGCAGTTGCACGACAGGGAGTTGGATGATTGCACCTGAGTCGTCTTGGAACCACTTCTTGTCGTTTCCCATGGTAATGATTACCCTAAAACTATTATGTCGTTTGTCTGATGTGCGGATGGTGCGTATGAGGAGCCTCACCCGATCCAGGGCTTTGCCTTGGATGGCTTCAACATACGTATCTTTGTCGATGGTCTTACCTTCAACTACCCATCTGTCAACCACACCTAAAAATTTGGCTTTCCAGTAGTCATCGAGAACATGCCTCACACAGATGTTGATGATGTGAGGAAAGCACGGGATCCTCTGTTTGACAGGATGAAAATGTACCCCGCGTGATTCCAATAGATGCGATAACTCTTGCATGGAAGTATGATTGTTTCCTGCATTATTGAGAGTGAAATGACCCGACTAAATGAAGTCAGTGCATGTCACATTGAAAAAACTAGATACTTCCTTTATCTGTTACATTGGCACGATCGAGGAGGCCCAGTATGGATGAGCCCAGGCTATCTCCTGCATGACTCCCTGGGGTATGGTGAAAAGCTATTAGTGCTGCCTTTAAGACGAGCACATTAGTCCAATCTTCTTTGGTGATCCAGTGAGCAGTGATCGCCATAAATGGATGGAGATTAGAATCTGACCACAGTCAGAGGTAAACAAGATCTTTCCTTGCGCCTTCTGAAAAAATATATGACACTTCATGGGACTCTCGACAGTAATACACTTACCGCAAGGTCGCTCTTTAAGGCCTCGAAGTAGTCATCGAAAGCGTCAAGGATCAATTCCCACAATTTGGTGCGGTGACAGATGTCAGAATCATTCAACTCCGGTTGCAGAAGACGGATCAGTCGACAAAATTCAGGGCATTCAATGAGATTGATTGCCTGAAGACATTAGTAACAATAGCTTGTAGAAAGTAGTCGGCGACTCACCTGGTCGTCAACAATGATAAACTTGACGAGCTGTCGATGCATTTCATCAATGGTGAAGTCAGGTAATTCATCTTGCAGAGGTCCTAACTGCCTGAGCTGCATGTCATCGTGATCAGAGGGCGAACCAAGTGAATCAATGGTACAAGTCGGATCCTTCTTCAGACATCTATGGATCATCACAAGGGTCCAACCTTCATCAAAAAGATCATTCAAAGACTTGATCTGTATCTGCCATCCATGGCTGCTCTGCCTCTTCTAAGTAAAGGTTGGTGTGACAATTGAAAATGTGCGTTCGATGACCTCCAGAGGCAGTAGAGTTGGCATATGATGTTGCTGGGTATGAGGCATCCTCTTGATTCATTTGCCTGGTGAAGAATGTAAGAAAGAAAAAATGTCTTGCACTGACGCAGACGTGATACTTACTCAGCAAGGTATGCAGATCCTGCAGCTTAGTGACTTTATCTTCCCTAAAAAAGAAAAGAACATTGTCAGAGCTTTTAGGTTTTTTGGCGCAACCACCGGTGGCCAAAGGGTCGGTTGTAGTGGAATGGATGGTGTTGATTGCAGTTTGCAGTGGGCTAGGGCCTGTAGGTGCCCTGACCGTAGGTGTAGGCAAGTTGTCCATTTCTTCGTCTGGAGAGACATACTCGAGGTTGAAAGACTCCCCTTCTTCCACTGTAGGATCTGTGCAACTTGGACCAGCACAAGCTGCATCATTATCTCAATATCTGTGAGGGAGCTGCCGGTCTCAATGTGGGTTTGTAAATCCTGCAACAGCAATGGGGATTATGGTGGCAGGGGCCAAGATGGGAGCAGCAACAATAGCAGTGGGAATGGGTATAGGAGTGGTGACAGCAGCAGTGGGGGGTAGCGACAATTGGAGTGGGAATGGGAGCAGCAGCAACTGACCTTGGGCGCACACCTGGCGAGGTGGCATATTGGTAGTACCGTAGTAGACTAGTAGTAATGAAGACCCAACAACACAATCCCTCTTTATATAAATGGAAAAATATCAATGAGTACTGTAGAAAGTAGTATGGAGTTCTGGACCACTTACTTGTAAAGTTCAAAGGGCTGCTGAGCGAAAGGGTGTAGGTGGCCGTGCAAGGCGAAGAGCCAGAGTCTAGACAGCATGGCAACTCCTGGGTCGTGCCTTCACCCTCATGATTGACCGATCAGTTCATTGAGTGCTGAAACTAGACATAAGGTGTTGTTGATTGGATATTCCCTGCAGGAAATGTGAGTGAAAAATGTTTCTACCTAATACTGATAAAAACTGCGATGCACACAGATTGGCTGACTAGCCATAGCAGATGCCCATGATCAATGTCGAGTGGAATATATGGTGCCCTATTAGCATTCCACAGTAGCTACTGCGGGGTGGGATATAAGTGGACCCCATCAATAATCGATTACATCAGAGGCAAAGACCTCAACCACCACTCAGCGCTCGGTAAGCACTTTTCCTGGTCATTCATACTAAGTCGAAGTTCAACTGCCCCTGCATATAGCTCTCCCAGAACAAGTATGTAGGCAGTAGGTACAAGCAAAGGTGGAAGGTAGAAAAAACTTCTAAGTATCCAGATATCACTGTAGTATTGCCAGGGATGGTCATTGTGCTGAGAGAAGTAGTGGGTGGAGAACATAGCCGCTGATTGATTGAGTGCTGGATGAGCCTGGATTAGTGTTGCCACAAACTGAACCCAATCGAAACAAAGTGGGAGTTCATTCTAGGTTCGATGGGTCGAGGTGAAATGAACCGAAGTGTAACGAATACGGCTCAAGCTCCAGCCAATGAGAAGTGTTGTTAAAGTGAAGTAGATATGAAGTGGCTATGTTTCATTCTACATTATCATCATTGACATTTTGTAATAGATCAGCAAGCTCATTGAACTTCCCCGTAACTATGTATCAATTCCTCTGCAGCCCTTTGTGTCACAAGCCCTGAAATTCGATAGTCATCCTCTTTTGCAATTGATTCCCTAGTGAAACATAGTCTCTCCTGTCTGTAAGAAAACTTGAGAATCTGGAGTGCTTCCAATACTCGTGGTGAGAGTCTTCTTCAATGGAGTGTGCATGTTTCTTTGCTGGATGAAAATACACGTTCACATGGCACAGAGGATGCCTGAGCTGGCAGGACATCCATAGCAACACAGAAAAATAGTGGATAGACTTTTTCCATGTGCTGAAATCGACTTTAGCACCTTCCTTATGTGAAGGAAAAGTTGAGCTCACCTCCCAGAAGCGAATGAGATCAGTCACTGCACTTGCCCTGCATTGAATGTGACTGGTTCATGCTCATAACTGCTCAAGCTCACACAGAGCATCTTGAGGGTAAAATGGTGGATGTGCATGAGCAGTGGACCATGGCAGACTTGTATAGCCTTGGTGAGAGTGATGATGCTGTTGCTCAGATGCCAAAGAGATACTAGTAGCAGAAGCTGCAGAACTGTTCCACTGGTGAAAACTCATGTTTGGTGAATACAATACTAAACTCACAGTACGACACATGAATTTATATGATGACCTAGACACTGGTCGCCTAACCACACTGGAGGATTGTTCAACATTTGTATTGTACAGCATTGCAGGTGCCTGTCCTCTGGCGCTAAAGCAGTACTGTGGTCTGATGAAATACGTATAATCACATTCTAGACCAAAGGTTCGAGGACAGGAAATGGAGGAGCAGAATACATTGAGGAAATGCTAGAGATGTGAGGTTGATGGAGTACTACTCTAACAAATCACCAAGTCACAGGCCAGATTTAGCATTTCATTTGGCAGTTCGTTCCTAATTTGATGCTTATCTACGAGGCATAAACGAATTGAGTTGTATCGAAACTACCTCAATTTCAAACTGAACCCTGAATTACCTCGAGGTCACTTCAGTTCGACAGCAACACTAGCCTGGATCTATATCACATTGCAATAAAGTCAGAAAGAGAACTTAGGGAAGTGACTCATTGGTTTAATGGCAAGTACCTCATGGAGGTTCCATAACTGCGTAATGTTGATTAGAGCGTGGCGGTGGAAGACTCATAATTGGCTAATAATAAATATCCTACAGCCCAGACTAGACGAGACTCGCTGGGGCTGTAGCAACGTGAATACATGCGTTCATTTTATGTACATATACGTACTAGTAGCTGCATGTGTTCCATCAACAGCGTTGGCTACTTTTGCTGCATGGAGTTGAAGTTGGGGCATGTGGTTGGGAGCCGTTATGTGGATGTAAACTTCCAGATAACTTGAGCTTCGGTTCACAAGTGAGATGAAATGGACTACTCACATACAAGTTGATCGGCGAAGAGGTGTTGCCTTCAGTGGATATGGGGGTGTCACCTCGGTCACCCGATATTCATCAGGGATTGCAGGAGTATGTGTGGAAAGATCATCGGGCTTGCCAAAATCGAGCAAGCATGTAGCTGATGCGGGCAATGTGGCATGAAGACCATGCAGTAATGAACAAAGATAGTCATAGTCAGGATCCTCTGAGAATGCAAGAGAGTGCAGAGTAAACGAGAATACTCGCGAACTCGACAGGAATTCCATGACACAAGACTTCAATGGTAGTGTTTACTTTATGCTCGAGTATGGCAGCGCTAGAAAGCTTCTCGTGGCCATCAGATAACCATGGGAGGGAGCCACATAAGAAATATATCAACATATATGTCAGTGATTCGAGATCGTTGCGGCAACCTGGCTCGACTCCTAAGTGGTTGTTGATTGAGGCAAATGCGGGGGTGCTGGTAAGACATCAATCATGGCGAAATGGTATGTGCATTCTAGTTGAAGTGTTGCAGTACTCCTTTGCAATACCAAAGTCGATAATAAAGACAGTGTGCCTCAAATCGTTGAGACCCACCATGACGTTCTGTGGTTTGATATCACCATGGACGTAATTGTGCGAGTGAATGTATTCGAGACGTGAGAGCTGAGTAAAGGTATTAGCCTCTGCAACAACCTGCCACAGACCGACTCACCAGTTGGTCACTGAGATTAATGACAGCATGAAGGCTGAATTTCTGACTGTGTATGAGGAATATATCATGCAGTGATGAACCAAGGAGGTTGAGAGCCAGAGCATGGTACGTCGACTCTCTACCGAACCAAAGTACATGGGGTATGCCAACCCCACCTTCGAGTTGTTTCAAAATGTGGTATTTGCGCTGCAGAGAAGACGAATTATTGACAATGGGTTCCAGTTTGATAGCAACTACATCGTTATTTATGATGTTTCATGCACGGTACATGACAGCTAAGTGAGATCTGTCTGAATCAACATAGTCACCATGTGAATGACATAGTTACATACCATATGAACCAGATCCCAGAACATCTCCCAGTCTAAATCTTCCATCAACTCAAACAGGGACTTTACTCATGGTACACAATCCAATCAACACTGCAATCTTGAGTCCTGGAGCCTGAGGGAACAAGAAAATGTTTTCATACACATTTGCAAGTTGGTTGCAGCTGGCTTAAAATGGCTTAAGCCATTTTAAGCCGGTGTTCATACATTCTTGGTTCATAGCTGGTTTGCATGGCTGACTAACACTTTGAACCAATCTAAAGAGCTTACTGGTGACTTGGCTCACCTGATTGGCCGAACTGCTGGCTATCCAGTAAATGCCGAGCCTGAGTCAGCCATAGCTGAGCCACAGCACAACTACCTCTGGCATCCCTGTTTGCTTCCAAACCCATTTAGAATACCACTTGAACTTACAAAAAAACCCCATCAGATAAACACCACAAGGCCATTATGTCTTTCAGACATAGGAGCATCAGCACTTGGCCAGGACCACCCAGCTCTCACGAAGCATCCCCAACTTATGGTCTCAATACCCATAAAACCAAAAGAACAGCAATCTTGCAAGGTAATATAGAAGCAATGTCCAGCATAGTAAAAGACTCAGCCAGTGGGGGAAAATATCTTGCCTCGACCCTTCTTTGCCACATTGGACAACCTTATACACTGACCCATCTTATTTCAATCCTATTTCAAATCACGCAGATGTCTGGCAACATCCCCCTCCCCGTTGTTACAGCGATCCGAGCAGTCGCTTTTCTCATGAAAGACCATGTGGCATGCGAAGTCGCAAAGTTAGTTGCTAAACAACTCATGGACACCCTCACTCCCTGCCTTGTGGACCATGTCATTGCTGCAATTGCCCCCCAGGTAGCACAAGTACACACCCTCACAGATACCCTCACCACCACACTGGAAAGAGTAGAGGAAACACATAAAATGGTAGAACGGGAAAAAGATGAGAAAGAGAACAATGCACAGGTGGCGGCTGAACGCATCGAAGAGGCTGCAGATGCCCTCTATTCTTCTGTAGAAGACTGCCAGAACATTCTAAAACTGCTCACCCCCTCACTAGAAGCCACCCAGGATCGCATCAATCATCTCTCCACACAGATTGCTACACCACCACCTACGTCTAACATCACCCCTTCCCAACCAACCTACAGCTCAATCACAGCAGCACACCTCCCTCCCACCGTAGATCGAGCAGTAGGTCGAGCGGCCATCCGCACTCGCCAAGTATTACTGGACCCAATGCACGGAGAGACCCTCTTTCCCCCCAACTCCACAAACTCTGAAATCGCTAAGCAGCTGGAAGAAGCCCTCACCAAAGCCCTGAGATGACACCACCCCCCAGGAGGTATACGAGCTGTTCTTACCCTACGCAATGGAGGAATAGTAGTCGAACTAGAATTGGAAAACCTGGCCACCTGGCTGAATAGCCCATCAGGCAGAATGGCAGCTAGCAAGCAACATGGGACCAGCAGTACCATTCCACAATTGTACTTACCCCATTGTAGCAGAATACCTCCCCATTCAATTACAGATCGAAAACAATGGATTCCTCCAACAGGTGGAACTTGAAAACTGCCTACCGCCCGACTCCCTGAGCAGCATCCGATGGATAAAACCCCTGCTTTCGGCGCTCAGCAGAGCAGCGAAAGGCCTTTGCCATCATCCATGTAGCTGACGTCCAAGTGGCCAATGATATCCTCCAAGAAGGTCTCTGTATCAATAATGAATGCGTAGGCAGTTCAAAAGGATAAGAAGGAGCCAATATGTTGCGCGAAATGCCAACAGTTCGGATACATTGTGAAATCTTACTCTGCACCTACAGACATATGCTGTACCTGTAGCAATCAACATCGCACATCCGCATGCAACTCCTTCTGCACCACCAGGTGTGTCAACTGCCACATGTCACAGCCACCAGCACACCAGCTGGAGCTGCTCATGCCCGGAATTCAAAAAGCGATGTAATGAGATCAATGAAAGACACCCTGAGAGCACATGGACCCAAGTCGCCCAACCACCCAGGTCATCCAGATCACCCTCATCGCCATTACCCTCACCCAGACCATCACAAGCCATGCACCCGACCACCCTCCGACAGACCACCATCTCATAATGAACCTCACCCCAACCCAAACTCTCGCCCCCACTCACCTCAATGTCCTCAATCCCCGACCATTCACTCCATTATCGCCTCACTTGGCTCCACTGAAGCAAACTCTACCGACAGCGCCCCCTCCTTAACCCCCCTTAATGTATAATGATGCCCATACTCCCACCGTCAGTCTCAAAATATGGCAGCAGAACCTTAATACATCACAGACAGCCCAAGCATCTCTTCTTAATAACCCTGACGCGGCTAACTGGGATATCATGGTAATCCAGGAACCACATATGAACTTGTTCTGCAACACATCCACAAACCACCATTGGCATGTCCTATACCCCTCCCAGCATTACACTCACCCCCAGCAGTGCACCCGAGCTATCACTCTCATTAGTACCACCCTAAACACCAACTCCTGGAAACAGATCCCATTCCCATCATCTGACATCGTCATAACCCAACTCTCCGGCCCTTATGGTAACTGCACAATAATCAACATATACAACAATGGCAACTTGCAGACCACTCTAATGACTCTCAACACCTACCTAGAAGCCAATATCGCGGTCATCAGACCCTCAGACAATGATCATATGTTGTGGATGGGCGACTTCAACAGACACCACCCCCTCTGGGAAGAACCACTGCAATAGCCACCTGTTCAACCACGCCGCTGCACACCCGCTAATCAAACTAATTGCAGACTATGGCATGATACAACTACTCCCATGCAGGTATCCCGACACTGCAATCCTCCAGCACTGGCAACTGGATGCGCCCCGACAATGTATTCAGGTACTGAACTACTATGAGACGCCAGTCATCTCATGTAATACAGATCCTAGGCAGTGGGGCCCTAAGACAGATCATGTCCCGGTTCTTCTCACTCTAGAACTGGACACCCCAAAAACCGACACCGAACTACGCAGGAATTGGAGAGAGACAGATTGGGAGGCCTTTCAGACCTGCCTCCAGGAGCACCCTCTCCCTCCACCCAGTGCAACCTCTGGCCTCCAATGAGGAATTCCAAGAAGCCGCCAGCTTCCTCACTCAAGCCATCATGAAATCCATCAAAATGCATGTCCCATACTCCAAACCCTGCCCACACTCCAAACACTGGTAGACACACTGGCTAACTGGTCTACGTTGACAAGTCAGCCACCTCAGCAAAACCGCCTACCTCATGCTGAGGACTCCCGGGGCATGAATGCCACAAAGAACTCAAATCTGCCAAGAAACAGTATGCCGAGGAGATCGAGTCAACTGAAAGAGCAGCACTGTGTAGAATGGCTCAGGAGATATCGAGGGTAATGACCTTTGGACTGCTAACCAGTTACATTTCAGCTGACCCCAAGGATGGAGGCAAGACACGGGTCCCAACACTAACCAGTGAGAAAAGGCCTGCTCATCACAGAATCATTCTTCCCACCACCCCCAGCCCTTAACTCAGTCCCTCCTGACTGTCATCTACCCTGACCCCGTCACATCACACCCTCCCATAATGTCAGCAGAAATAATATGAGCCATCACCCACCTCAGCAGCTACAAGGCCCTGGGCCCAGGACGGTATCTGTAACATCATATATAAAGAATGCGCATCCATCCTAGTCCCCTACCTGACCCATCTGTTTACTGCGGTATTCTCCCACAAGACCTATTATGTGCTGTGGAGAAGTTTCACCACTGTTGTCCTCCGCAAACCCGGCAAACTGAACTGCTCCATTCCCAAGGCTTACCGACCCATTGCCCTGCTGAACACCATGGGCAAGCTGTTAACAGTGGTAGTAGCAGAGCAACTAACGTTCACCTTGGAGCACCATCATTTACTTCTGAACATGCATTTTGGAGGTCGCCCAGGACTGCTCCACCACTGATTCCCTGCACCTCCTCGAAGAAACTGTGAAGAATGCCTGGTGTTCCCACAAAGTAGCATCAGTACTGTTTCTCGACATCAAAGGAGCATTCCCAAATGCCATAACCAACCGCCTCCTCCACAACATGCATATGCGCCGAATACCATGCAATCTAGTCAACTTCACTGAATGAGTGCTGATGGACCGTCAGACCCAATTACGATTCAACGGCTTCACCTCAGAATGGATCCCTATCAACAACGGCATTGGGCAAGGTGATCCTCTCTCCATGATCCTCTATATCATCTACAGCTCAGACCTGGTCAATGTCGCCAAGCCACACCACAGATGGGAAACCCTCCAAGAACTCACACTAGCATTTGTAGATGACACCACATTCATAGCCATTGTCAAGGACTTTGAATCAATGCACCACATACTAGCAGACATGTTGGAGTGCCTGGGAGGAGGATATGAATGGTCTCAAAACCATAACTCCCGGTTCAAGACCAACAAGTTCGCGCTGATGGATTTCTCCATGAACCGACAATGAACATGACTGGACATGCACATCCAGGGTGCCACTATAACGCCCACATCAACTCACCATTTCCTAGGGGTTATCAGTTGATCATGAGTTAAGATGGAATCGCACAAGTCGATAATGCAGTCGCGAATGGCCTTGCATATGTCTTTCAACTTCACCGACTATCCTCCGCCGCCAAGGGAATACCTCTACACCTCATGCGCCAACTATACCAAGCGGTAGCAGTCCCAAAAATGTTATACGCCGCAGATCTATGGTTTGCCCCCGCATACCGAGATAATTCGGACACCCTACAAAGGGGGTCAATAGGAGTAGCCAAAAGACTGGAAAGAGTCCAACGCATAGCAGTAATCGCCATAACGGGAGCTATGAGAACCACTGCCACCGACACCCTTGAGGTTCACACAAACTTACTCCCAATCACCCTCCTCCTCCAAAATACCTGCCGTCACGCCATCATCAGACTCACCACTCACCCTGACTCTCACCCCCTGTATGGACCAGTCTGCCGGGCCGCACATGCAATATGTATCAATGCACAGATCATCCCTCCATTGACTCACTCATCATTTTGCCATCAGGCCCAACGAAATCAAGACACTAATCACAGCACATAGAATACCATCCAGCTCCAACTCATACAAAACCCATATTGCCGCCACCAAAGACAAGGCCATAGAAGAACATGAGAAGCTCACCGATGCAATCCAAGTCTATAGTGATGGCTTGGGATATTGAGACCAAATCAGAGCGGCAGCCATGCTCTTCAGAGTAGGAAGGAGACCCAGAGTATTATGCTTCCACCCAGGAACATACTGTATTTGAGGCGGAATCAGTGGGCCTAACATTAGCAGCGAGATTGCTGGCAACAGAACACAATCTTATCTTCCCTTATCTCCATCTTGATTGATAACCAGGCAGCAATCCAAGCTGGTGAGAGCTTCTCAACGAACCCAGGCTCATATCTAACAGATCATTTCCACAGTATGATGCGCAAGGTAGCCTGGGAATACCTGGGAGGAGACATCACAGTTCAATGGGTACCAGGGCACGTCAATGTCCATGGCAACGAGGAGGCTGATAAACATGCCAAGAGGGCTTCAGAAGGTCGGTTCAACAACAGCCCTCGTGATCAACTCCCGCACTACTTGCGTCACGGATCCCTCCCCCTAAGTGTTTCCACATTTAAGGAAGTACATAACCACGAAACACAGTCATGATGGGATCAATTGTGGAAAAAGTCACCCCACTATGCCAGAACATACCAGCTAGACCCTAAGATCCTTCATCACTCTTTCGTCAAATTGACTGCTGACTTCCCAAAATGTCTGACAGGATTATACATGGCTCTCCATACATGTCATGCTCCCCTCAATCAACATTTGCATCACATAGGCAAAACCATATCCCCCAGCTGCCCCCACTGCCCGTGATATGAGGAATCCAGTTCCTCACTACCTTCTTGACTGTCCACATTACTGTCATCAACGCCACACAATGCAGAACGCATTGGGAAGACAAGCTATGTCTCTATCCTACCTCCTCTCCAAATCAGAAGTGACCGCACACTTAGTGCAATTCATGAACGCCACTGGCCGTCTGAAAGTTACCTTCAGTGAAGTCCCATTGCCCCATAAACCTCCAGACTGACATAGCAATGTATCACTGTAGATCATAGACTGTTCATATGTTAAGCAAGCGCAATCACACCCCATGTACAAGCACCCTGTAAAAACAAACACCCTGTACAACACACACACCCTCTCCCTCACTCGACTACATGGAATCACTCTCGTCACCTAGCGGCATCAGCTGGATGAACAAGGATCATTCTATGGCATCAACGACCCACCCTCCCCAAATAATATACTCATCTGCACCCCTACCAATTCCTGTACCAGCTCACCTTGTGCGACCAAGTACGCGTTTGCAGCCCATACAATAGTAAAGACACTCACCGCACATTATTACATAGTCATGTCATCCTCATTGAATGGTGTGTCTAAAACGGCTGGAAGGAACGGCAGACTGGTAGGGTACGCCCGAATCCAGGGCATTCACACATTTGGAGATGCATCAGGAACACTGGGAGTTCCTTAGACTAGATAGTATTGTCCTCCATAGAGTATAACTCTCAAAAGGACAAAAATTGGAATCAAAAAAAAAAACCTCTCTGGCCATGCCAGCACCTTACATCACTGTCCCATCTTACAACGACCCTGCCTTCTTGAGTTCGAATCAACATGGCTGTACATTCAGCTTTCTAGCAACATTATCAGTATCTGATATGGTCTTGACTTCGGCAGTACATGCGCATCATATTAGGCTAGACAGTGGCAGTGAGCAGTGAAGTAATGACTGCAGCAGAAATTAGCACCTATTACTCCCACCTTTCCAATATAGTAAAGCAGTACTTAAGATGTCTGCTCACCCTTATATTAAGCCAAAAAGCATTATTTGTGAGGACCAGCAGTCCAGACCAGCAAATTGAGTGACTTAGACACTAAGATATTGTAGTTCGTATTACTAATGAGGTAGACTGCGTGAACGGCTACCCAAATCAGTAATACCGCAGCCACACACATTGCCGAAACCTTCATGCTCGCTGTGGGCAACAGCAAGCTCAAGTATTCTATCAATTCAATGTATTTTTACCTAATTTTTTTCACTGTACCATTGAATATATCATTAAATAATAGTTTACTTAAATTTTGAGACCAAGGGAAGGCTATAATAAGTGTACATGACATATATGAAAGGTAGGGGGGCATGGTGGCTCCTACACCTCCTCCAGAGGCCCCAGTACATTGCCCTCTGGTCGAAAATATTTCAATTATATATAATAATATGTCTATATAACAAAAAAAGCGAAATGAAATCTCCTTAGAGCCAGGGAGGACATTCTGGTAAGGAAAAATGAGGAAAATGGGGGAGGGGAGGGAGGAAGGAGGACCTACATGGCCACTAGCATCACAATATCACACATGGAGGTGTTATAGACATCAGGGAGCAAGGGGAGAGTGAATAGAGGTACCAGGAGCACAAAAATGCGCCCCAAACCAGGAGGATTACTGTAGCTGGCACGGAACTTGATATAGCTACTCACCAGTGGAACAGGAGCACAATCGGCGTTAATGGAGTGTATTTTGACTATATTAGAGTCATATGAGACACTGTAATTGGCGAGGAATTGATTAGTAGATATACAAGGGGAGAAACAACATAAAACATGAAAAATAGAGAGGAGACTTACCAGAGGGTCTAGAGCGAAAGTCCTGGTACTCTAGATAGTATAAGGCATCTATATAGTTGACTGGAAACAGTTGAAATGGTAGGGATAAAGGAGGAAGAGAAGTTAGAAACAAAAATCACCAAAAATGCGAACCATGAGGCTCACCAGGTCTGGGAGGTGCCCAGCATCTATAGTGATGGCAGGAAGGTCATAAGATAATGAAGGTGGTCCTAAATGAGTATTAGAACACATGGGAAGTGCTGTGGACAGGTGTCCCTGTCATATTGATGCATGAATCTGTTGTAGTTGTAAGGTAGGAGTGATGCAACACTGTTACAATCCATAGGCAGGTAAATAGGGTGCATCATAATGCATCAGTGATGCAGCAGGATGCATCAGCAATGCCATATGATGCATGCCTGTGATGCTTGCTATGATGCATCATTTGATGTGGTGTTGTCCATTTATGGTATGTAGCGCCTTTGGCGGGTTCTGGCAATACAGCGGGATATGATGCATTATTTCCTCAGAGCTCCCTCCTGCCCGCCTTCTTTGATGGGGCAGTATTGTCCATTTATGGCATTCGGCGGGTTCTGGGCAGGTTCTGGCAATACAGCAGGTACTGGTGCACCAGCAGCATTCCACCTTGTTACTAATCCTCAGTGCTCAATTCTAGCAACATGGCCGCAGGTACAGATGCATCTCGGCGGGTTCTGGGCAGATGGCAGGTATGGTGCACCAGCAGTATTCCACCTTGTTGCTAATCCTCAGCACTCAATTCTAGCAAGATGGCTGCATGTACGGATGCATCTCGGCAGGTTCTGGGCAGGACGGACTACTACTATCTATCAGCCTGCCCCGATTTTGCTATGCACCCACCTGAATTGACATTGTTATCAAGTACATATCCTACAGCCCACCCCGATTTGCCACGCGCCCACCTGAATTGATGTTACCAAGTACATAGCAAGTAATGCATCACTCTCCTACAACCAAAATTTTATGAAGTCCATAGCACAAAACTTCGGTGATGTATCTGATGCATCAATGTTAGCAATTTCATTCTCGCACACCTCTCAGTCAAACATTAGCATTTGAATCATGCGCACAAAATGATGTGTTATATTTCTCGTCAGGTACAAGATAACTATTAGTAATAGATTGAGTAGGGACATTATATCAAGAAATTAGCAAAACTATGATGACAGCAGCATTATTCAAGCTATGAATGAGAAGAACAACTATACTAGACCTTTGCCCGCTTCTTCCTAAGAGCTCTTAGCAGGCATCAAAAAAAAATGAGCAGGATAACGTACTGTTGAGCACCCGCAGGCCCGTTCTGCGCAGGCTGTTTCATGGAAGGCTCAGTACCAATCGCATCCACCAGCTCGTTACGCCTGGACTTAACTGGGACACGCTTGGATGTACGTGTGTTCATAGAGTCGTTGGTAATTCCACCAGGAGCTGCAACCCCTGGTGAACTAGACTCAGCTCCGGGTGGGTTAGTAATCGGTTTATTGAATGGCTTGGTCAGATCAACAGGTAGCTGGGAGGTGGTGTGATCATTGGGGGTGGTGGTGGCCTTGGGCTTGCGGATGGCCTTGGGTTTTGGGGCGACCTTGAGCTTGTGGATGGCCTTGGGCTCGAGGATGGTTTTGTTGTTGCCCTGAGGTGGGTTAGGATGAGGCAAGATGGGGAGCTGGGGTGGGTTGGGATGAGGCAAGACTGGGAGCAGGGGGTGGGTTGGGTGGCATTACTGGTAGTGAGTCAACACTGGACTCATGCAGCAGACTAGTGCACTCAGCAGAAACCTGGTGATAAATTTTCCTGCAGCCAAGCAGCAGCAGAGGCCAGAGACATTTGGAAGACTGGATCATTCCAATTGAGATCTTGCCACTGTATTGGGGAATGAGAAGCTGGGGGTCAACACAGAGGGGTTGTAGACCAGTGTAAACCCATCAGTGGACATGAGAGGGGCAGTATACACTGGAGTAAAAGAATTAGGAACTGAATTGGTGGTCACAGGGGGTACATATACTGGTAAATATGAATGGGGAATTGGTGCGGAGACATCGTTATAGTTAGAGTATGATGATGATGCATCAGACTGCAGGGGTGCATCAACCTGTGAATAGATATGTATTGCAAACGAAAGGGTACATACCATTGCACTCATTGATGCATCAGGTGTGGCTCCTGATGCATCAGATGCATCACCCAGTGAAGCATCAGGCAGTGGCAAGGAGCCTTGTGATGCATCAGCCAGATGCATCAGCTGATTATATAAACATATAAAGACCGACCAATCTACCCACCTTCGCGATCATCTTGCTCCTCTTCCCCTTGACCAAAGGACTCGGTATCCTTGTCCTCTTTGATGTCGTCATGGCCATTGGGCACCTCTTCACCATACACTTCAAATTCCTCACTGCACTCCATGTCCTCGTTCCCTACAGTAATGTTAGGCTTGCGCTTGTCAGATGCTGCATGATATAAACTAGGTAAGTCAACTAGCAACTTGCAGATTAAAAATGCATGGAAGATTATTTCCTGCATATTGCTGAAACACCTCTAGGAAATTCTTATCGGCCGCTTGATATAACTGGGCGAAGGTTCTGCCTTGTGGAGTTTCAGAGGGATGGCAACTTGAATGCGTCAGAGTCTCGGTGTGAGTCCCAAAACAGTTTATATCCGATACGTAAACTCAGGATAATGAGGTCATATCCCAGTTGTTTCCTGGATCTGGACCAGCAAACATGAAGGACATGAGGAAACCGGTCTTCTTCTTGACCAATTGCACAAATCGCTGGCAGATAATGGGTAAGTCATCTATGCCCTTGCTTGAATGTTAACTATTGAACTCTATTCATAGAAACCACTTACTGTGCAATTTCCTCTGCATCAAACACACAATCCTCGGCATCCTCATCTAAAATATTCTTCTTGCCGGACCTCTCGTGAGTTTTCTGCTGCTTCTCATACATATCACGAATCTGAACCTTGACCTCCTCATCCTCATCATCCAACAGCTCTTTAGAAAATTTATGCCCCAGCGCAATTCGTCTGCCCAACAACACCTTCCCAGCCTCTTCCTCGGCCTTCACCAATGGTCTGATCCGCTTGTCGTAGTAGATATCAGAGTATAACTCAGCCTCGGACTTAGCACGTCATTTTGGCTGCAGCACGTCATCAAAGACAGTTGACTCCTTTTTCAGGCTATGGTTTTTCTTGGACATGTTCACATGCCAATGAAACCAAGTCTGGAGTTGCTGAATCAGTTGTACGTCAGTATATAGTGATATGTTCATTATAGATGGGCTTACTATTTTGCGCCTGTTTTCAGCTTCTCCCACCTCAATACATTGCTCTGGCGAAAGGGCGTCAGCGGGAATGTCGGGAAATACTACCGCTTCCTCTGGGAACTGTTTAAACCAGTCCCTGATCAAGGTCAGCCAAAAACGCGAATAATCTTTCTCCTTCAAGTGCTCTGTGAGATATTGGGGGAGGCGCTCTTGAAGCCACTCTGTTTGTACGTTTGAGGTCCAGCGTGCTGCAGGCATGAGGAGATCTTGTATGTTGAATGAGGTCACTGCAAGATTAAATGTGCACACTTCAAGTTGTCCCAAAAAATGAAAATCCCACCTGAGGGTGTAAACTTATGTACGCCATACTGTTGGATTCTGTCTCATGCACAGGCCTAACTTTAGTGATTGGTTGTCTTGAACAATGCAATCAACCACCTGAAGGAGCAGTATGGTAGTTCTGTTAGATACTTCGTCCATAGCTAACTTGAAACATATAAATAGAAGTAGCAAGCACATTGTTCTAATTTTATCCAGGCACCTTGAGATCCAATCAATCGAAGTCTAAATCTACGCCATCCCCCTGGGCCTCGGTGTTGGTACTCCCACCATCCTCGACATCACCACTGGCAGGCTTGTCACCTGTGACATCCATCCAATCCTCCGTGAACCCCTCTTCAGCCTGTAACATCACACTCTGATTATGCACTGACATGATTGTGAACAGAATGTATCCCATTAAGGCCGTTTGGGATTGAAACCAAGACTTAATGCACTATTGAGTCATCAGCTTGTGCACTACATAGGATCCCAGTACCCACATCTTTCCTCTATTCTATAGCCTGATACACCTGATGGTGCTGCTCTTCAGAGAGAGACTGAGTGTTGGGTAAGTCAGGGAACAAAACATCACGCTGTAGGAAGCCGATCACTACTGAGCTAGTATCCCCTATCTTTCCGATCCTCTCTGACCCACTTTCCCGTGCTGCTGCTCCACATCAACGTTGGCCGATGATCGGCCCAGTCGGTCGCACTCGATCCAAGTCGGACATTGTCTGCACATGCAATCGGTCACTATCCATCGTCTCATGTCATTGGCCCGTCGTCTACTGGTACATATATTGCTTACTTTCATCGCTTTCTATCCCCATTCGCATAATCGGACTGCTTATCAGCTTTTTATCGCCCCACCTCACACCTTATTACATGGACACAGAGAAACGAGTATTTAGCAATCCATGAGGCATCTTAAGCAACCCAAAGTTCCCCTTCATCGCTTAGTCTCATTTACTATATATTCCGCCCATGTTCTTAGTAGTTTCTCTAGCAAATTCTCACTTGGAACGATTTCTTGTGTGATTTCTCATTGAGTCGTCGGCCGACTCTCTTAAATGTTCGCTCATTGTACTACACACACACCTCCTCTATTTCACTCATTTATCACTCAGGACCGCTCCACTTCACTCTCTCTTTGCTCAACTTCAATCGGTCAAGTCGGCATTGGCATTGGCATCAACTATTAGGTCGGACAATACAACTTGTTGTTGGTGGTTTGCATTGCACTGCTTCCCCTATAGGGTCGAACGCACTTGAATCGGCCGCAGTCGCGCTGATAATGCAGTAGCAACCGAAACCCACAACGCTCTGGCCAGCAATCAAAGAAAATCTCATATAGGGATGTCCAGAACTCGATGAGGTCTTCGTACTTGTACTCATAGCAGTAGTTGTACTGGCCTAGCTGATTTTTCAGCCAGCGGCGCTGATCAGTTGAGAAATAGGGTTCCAACATGCTGATTGAAGGTTTGAGTTGACGTGTGAATGTAGATTAGAGCTGTGAAATAGTATTATTTTGTGCTCCGAACAGTGGAGTGCACAATTGTCACCAGACTGAACATTGAATGTTGAACATTCAAAAGTCTTGAATGTTCAGTACCTTAGAGCAGTTTGAAAGCGACACCATCAATGTGATAGAACAAGATATTAGTCTGTGAGTATTCTTAGTACTTACTATCTGCAATGTGTGTTGTCCAAAGGGCTGAGTCTGGGTTTTGAACATTGAATGTTGAACATTCAAAAGTCTTGAATGTTCAATACCTTAGAGCAGTTTGAAAGCGACACCGTCAATGTGATAAAACAAGATATTAGTCTGTGAGTATACTTAGTACTTACTATCTGCGATGTGTGTCATCCAAAGGGCTGAGTCTGGGTTTGTCTGATACATACAATTTAATAAAACTCCCTATGACAACAGAATGTGCCACTAATCAAGATATGCACCATGTCTTGAAGACACCTACCTGGCAGCCGCATGTGACAAGGTAGAAAGGACCAAGGGCCCCAGCACTGGGAACATCGAAGCTGAAATCACAATATTGCTGCTGGCCCCTCATCTCACCATTGACAACGATAGCTGTCATTGGAAGATGTGGGAAACCGAAAAACCCAGAGTGCATGGTGGGGGCGGGCACTGTCTGCACAAATGCAGCAGCCTGAGTCTCGGAGGCTACTGCAGGAGGGCTGACGACAGCTACTGCAGAAGGGGGGCTGTTGATGGCTACTGCAGGAGGGGGACTGACGATGGCTACTGCAGGAACAGCAAATGTAGCAGAAGGGGTAACAATCACTGGGGTAATGACGGCCGCTGTAGGAGTCACGATGGCTGCAGATGACATGGCAGGAGGGCCTCCACTACCATCAGAAATCACTTGGATGAGGGTTTGCACCTCATCATTCGATAGTGTCAATAAAGATAGTAGTTGCAATACAGCATCTGAAACATGTGTTAGCAGACATCAATCAGTGATGGGCCAAAAACGCACCAAGGCTGCTTTGATCATTGTTTGTGGTGGTGGTCATTGTTTAGGAAGTCAGATGAGACGTAGGCCATAGAGAATCGAATATAAGTACTTACCAAACTCAATGCCTAGCTGAAGATCAGGTACCAACTCAAGTCAGTGAGGTCGGTTGCAATAGAGAATCATTATCTATTTGATATTGTTTATTGATTCACACAGAAGTGACATGCATGATTTGAATCATTCGATGCTGGCCATCAACATACTGTACTTCATGAATGGCAAGTCCATCACTGATGATGGTTAAGATTATAGGTAAGTAGGAAAAAAAGTCTTGCCCTCATTGTTTGCCAACGATCGGTACAGTCAGTACTTTGGCATGGAGTCCAATCCATCCCCGATTGTGTCATGAATGTTACCAACTGCATCTAAATTTCGATTATCGAACCCTAAGTCACCTTATCCGATAAGATTAGATTAGATAGATCCCTGATAAGATAAGATGGATAACCGATTAACGATCACTATCTTGAATTCACATCTATACTATATCGACGACATCCATCTATATCCGTAACCCTAGATAACCGAACTCATCATATCCTTAGAAGTCCTACGATTAGGCAACGGGTTACATCATAAGCATCTACATGCCTCTATGATCGAACCATAACCAAGAGTACTCTACGAGCTATCTCTCAAAGGGTCATCATCTCTTTACATCGCACACCTTCATTTCTCATGACATGTTAAGAGTTACCTCTGTCATTCACCGAATCCCTTACATAAGAACCTGTTGCACAGTCACAGCTAAACCCTAGATCCCTATCACAGAAGCATCGCTCATAGAGAAGCATGTTCATTACCGAAGACCCTGGAGAATCCCTAGATCCGATCATACCCGATACATCTCCAGATTCTATCTAGATCATCCAATCTAGATCCAAGATCCTATCTCTAATCGAGATCCTTAATTACCGCTCGAGACTTCTTATCACAGAACTCTCTCACCCTTCTTAATCTCCGTCCACCCTGAATAGAAGCAGTCCCTGAGAACCCTGCTTAATTACCGATACCCTTGGCCCTATGAACCCTTTACCCTTCTCTTCTTGTAGTTGATTGGTTGATAAGACGCCCTATACCCTAGGTGCAATGTTATGACCGTATATAGTTATATCACATACCTTTCATACTCAGATAGCTCCGCCCCAATAGTAGTATATAGTCTAGGTAGTAGTCAGTAGTACTCCTTAGACTTAACCTCCTCGTTTCTACGTCATCGTAGGGCCTAGACGTTCCCTCTCAATACTACCCTTGCTTTATCCTTCTTCAGACTGAGTCCTGTGGTGTGATACAATCTCCAGACACCTACTAGTTAGGTTAAGGGACGTTGGTCATAACAGATTGCTAGTTTGTCTTCAATGATCGTATGTACAGAGGAATTGCACCAGGAGTTGGGATGAATAACAAGAGCCAAGAAGCAGCAGAAAAGAGTCACCCTCAATTCTTACTCGCATCCAAAGTCTTCGAGCATGGATTCTCATGGCATTCACAAGGTAGCTTTAGATTTTTGCTATTGTGCCCTGGCCACAACCCACATACAACAGCTCCTTTGCAAGTCATTATTTCCGTCAACAACATCTGACCCCAAGACTGCGGCGACATTTCGCCTTCTCGAAGAATTTCATCTTTTGTCATTCGAATCAAAGGTGTCAGCATACGAGTTTTTTAATGCACTGATGTGGAGGTCTGACAATATGGGACTGAGTCCTGTCAAAGTAAGTACCGTTTGGGCTGCTTCCATGACAACATTGCCTTACATTTATTCAGGAACGATACAACCAATTCATGTGGATGATTTGCCAATGGCGTCATCTCAAGATGCTCAAACGCTCTGGGCATCCTTATGATCCCAATGGGGTTGATTCGACTTCTGAGGGTGGGTGCGCTGTTTTATGTCCAGCCTGTCCACAGCCTGGGAAAAACTTACCCTCTGATTGGAGAGAGGCTTCCCCTACTAACCAGTAAGATGCTACTGTAACAGCATGGGTATTGCAGTCGCTGATTCATAGAAGCTGGTTGTATGGGCTGTTTGTCACCATCAATGCTAATTTCCGGCTGAAACGGAAAGTTGTTTCAAAGGATAGTGTAGACCCCAGCCTGAGTCACAGCTGGGGATACTTTGTCGAAGAAAGTGCATACAAGGCTTTCCTAGATGATAATTCTAATATTAGCCAAGAGGTGAGTTTTTAGTCATTGTCTGTATATTTTCCTTGATACTAACATGGGCTTGTGGAACAGAAGTCTACATGTTCAAGCCATAACGCGGTAAACATGGTGGATACTAAATCCAGTCATGGGCTTGCAGCTACAGGGCTGGGTACTATTGATTGCGCTCACCACAACATGAAGTTACCGACCACAGTCAGAGACCTCCAGAAAGGAGAAAAGTAAGTTCTGCTATACTTCAGACACTTGATAATATTGATGTGCCGCCATCTAGATACGTAAATATGGATTACCTCTTCTTTTCGACCCTTCGGCATACCTCTGTGGATATCCTCAACATCTCGTATGATATAGTGTGCCAGTGGAAGAAGAATTTATGGCACTGCATGACATCATTTCCCCCCTCCATGCAACTGGACCATGGCACTAAGAAAGTCACCTTCTTTGTTCCAAAATTCCATCTGCCGGCTCATATTGAATCATGTCAAACAAGCTTCTCATTCAATTTTGCACGTGGCGTTGGATGAACCGATGGAGAAGCCCCTGAGTGAGGATGGGCGAATATCAAACCCATGGCATCAAGCACTAAAGAGATGGGCCCAGGCGCGAGACGAGACACCCTTGATGATTTTTTTGGGGATTGGAATTGGAAGAAAATTACTGGTCTATGTAAGTTATTTTGACAGTGATGCACTGATTACTGATGCATTACTGATGCATTACTGATGCATCATTAGGTTGCACCATGCTGCAGAAGGTGAAAGAAGCCTTGCCCGAACTATCGGAACACGAAGCAGCTCTGGATGACCTCAAAGAAGGACTGAAAGTGGAATACACGGAAGCATTGAGCAGATGGAAAGAGCAGGTTGAGGCATGGGAACATGATCCCTCCCAGCCAAACCCATATGAGCGAAGCACAGAAAGTGAGTACATTGTGTTTTGTTGCAAATGATGTCTTGATGCTGATGTCATTTCATGCAGAGATCACACTTGCATCTGTGCGGCTTGAACTTGCAAAAGAAGACGCATCAGAATTAGAACTAGGCAGCTTCCACAAATTGCATGAAGATTGTTCGCCTAGTGTGCTGATTAGCAGTGGCCTAGAACTTGAAGAGCAACAGTAAGTTTAATTGATATGACTCATTGTATGGTTGCTAATGAAACACTTCAGACGACGTCTTCGAGCTGACAAGGCGGGTCTAGGGATTCATGCCACTGACATTCAAGAAGGAAAGGTCGTTCAATGTAGTAACAGTCTCCAGTGTCGGATCAAGGCTTGGGTTAAAGTCCAGGAATTATACATGCCAATGGTCGCAGCCCTACGACTGAGAGACAAGTCCAGTGGTGTTGTCGTCACTCCCGAGTCATTTGAGCTTTTGCTTCCTTCCCAAGTTGGCAGAATGGATCCTTGTGACCTCAAATTTCAGAAAATTGAGTGGAGACTTTATTATGCACAAGCTCACAACACCCTACGCTCTAACCTCCGCATGCAAACTGCTATCCTCAAGTACAAGGATCGGAACCTCCGTGGTCAAGGCTCAAATACACAAGCTCATAACATGCTCAAAGGCGTTGACACAAGAATTGAGGCAGCATCGACCCGATATCAGGATGCATGCAGAGCGCTGGTGATTCTTGCTCCCTTCATCAAGGAGACAGGCTGGCAGCCCTCCCTATGTCTGCTCGATCATCAAGATATCCAAGGAATGTCAGATCTCCTGTGGGGCGAGACTGAAGGAAGGCGAAAGCTTTCGTGGATATGGAATATGCGCGGTGCTCATGGAGACGAGCTGGACAAAGATGGATCTATGGAAGGTATGTATGCTTACCAATTTGTTCATGCACCCTATCTCACCGGTACTCCATCCAGATATGCGAATAGAATGGTGCAAGGCCAGGGTGCGCGCTATACGGTGGAAGGAGGAGCTCGAGCTGTTATGAGAGGAGATGTGGAGGATTCTGCAGTTCTTTGACTGGCAAGCCATGTCTTGGGATGAGTGTGCAGATCAGAACTGGTCTGGTAGTCCCACTGAGAGAGAGGGTCGGATTGCATATGCTCGACATCAAGCTGCCTTGCATCGGGCACTGTGGGACATGTGTCATTCCAGTTGGGCAGATACTCGCACATTTGTGGACCAGTTCCATGGGAATCCTAGCACTCTTGGTCTTTGACAGCCCCAACAAACATATCTTGCATATAATGTAGCATTCACAGACATAGTTATGCAATCAATACAGGTGATGACAAAGTGTGGGCAGGATCACCAATGTACAGGAGAAGGGCAGGAGGATGATGCATCAAATAAAGGGCGGGGGATGCATCAGACGAATGGTGTGATGCATCAGTAAACAGCGGGGGGGATGCATCAAATAAAGGGTGGGGGATGCATCAAATAAAGGGCGGGCATCAAATAAAGGGCAGGGGATGCATCAGATGAATGGCATGATGCATGATGCATCAGTAAACAGCAGGGGGATGCATCAAATAAAGGGCGGGGGATGCATCAGAAGTAGGTGGACATGCATCACACAGCAGAGGGATGCATCACATTATATAGCGGGCATGCATCACACAGCGGAGGGATGCTGTCATATACCAGATCCAGGCACCTCCAATACCACCTGGGAACATCCCCACCCCTGTTCCGACCCCCTGCTTCCCCGTCCGCTCCATTCCTCCTTCCCCGACAATGCACGAAGTACATCTCAGCAGGATTAGCCCTGCTACCTCTGCCCAACCCTGTTCTGCTCTTCCGACACTACCCCTATGTCCTCCAACCCCATACCCCTTCCATCCAACCCTATCTGGGGTTCCGCTCCTCTGCCCTATCGGTCTGCCCGATCCTATTCCTACTCCCTCCACTTTTCCGACCTGTGCGGATTCTTCAGTTCCACTCGTATTCCCCACCCGACTATTAGTCCATCTGACCGCCTCACCAATCCACTCCTAGACTAGGAACCACTCAACTGGTCCTATCCCCGTTTAGTATCATAGTTCCGCTTTTCAGATCACCAGTAATCCCTATACCCTAGTGATTCTGATCTGTCACGTACATACTGTTCCCTGAGCCTTATTCTCGTATGTCTCAGTCATCCTATTGTAATCCTGTACACTTAGCACATAGCCTTCTGCTATGCTATGCTCATCACTTAGAGTATATAATCATATGTACATTTGTCTGTAGATACTCAGTCTGAATATTACCTTTTCTAAGCCCTGCTCTTCTGTCCTTTGACTCAGACTTAACCCGATGTGAGGAACGTCCCCACTGTAGGCCTGTATCCCGTATAATTCCCATGCCTTACTACCATCTTCCTGTGCATTCCACTACCATCCCGCTGTAGGGAGTATCCCTACGCTAGGCTCATATCCACCACTTTTCTGATGCATCAGGCATCCATCTGACGTCCATCCGACACCTATCCATTCCATCCGATACACATCCACTTTTCGGATGACATGTGGATACCTTCAGATCTCCCCCTATAGCTCGCGCATCCGCCGCATCTGTCCTGTCCACGTCCATTCTACCTCATTGGTATGTACTCACATGCATTTTCTTGTTACTGACTGAACACAGACATATCCTCTCACACTCCAGTATTTTTCAGATAGCTTATGGCATGGTCTAGACTCGCTACCTATATCTCTATGTTCCTTGAAAATACTGTACCCTATAAGCATGGAGGTTTTCAAAAAATACTTACTTCATGTAACTTCCTCCCACTTTTCCTGCACCTTACCAGAAAATCACTTTGACTTATACCCACTATCCATCCAACCTTTAATGAACTTCCTTCAACTTTGATTCACATCCCATCCAATCCGCAAGTATCATCCGCTCCATCCGACGAATCTGTACATTTCGCATCCTATCCATTTCATCCGCTTTTGCAGATCCTTCTTCCTATAGGGTTGCTTTAGACAGAGACTAGTGTTTCCCCAGTAGCAATCCCCTTAAGGGTTGAACGTGCTTGTTTCCAAGCGAGGCAGCAGGCAGCAAAGACCCAACTGTGTAGTAGATCGATTTCTCTCCACTGCACTTGTTGTCCCACACCACTACCCATCCGCATCTTCCCCGAGCCGTCCGCTACACGGAACCAAGCGGAACCCAGCAGAACAATCACGTACCACACGCATCATATCCTTTTAGCCTTCAGAACGTCCTCCTCCGTCCTGTCCTTGTCCTTCCATCCTCGCTGGTGAGTACTAGCTACGTTCCCTGTGTTACTGACATGTTCCTATCTGATTTCATATGTGTTATGGTACTTATATGGATCCTTCCGCTACTCGGGACCGGTTCCTTATCTCACAGCCTCACCCAGTTGTAGCATAGCGCATTTTGGAACCCCTTCCTATATAGGTAGCAATAGATGGGATCTTAGTTTTTTACCTTCTGATAGACTCGACTCCACTTTCACTTACAGAGTACTTCCCAGTACTCCACTCACTGTCTAAAATATCTTCCCGAATCTATTCCTGATCTCATTGCAACATTCCCAGCCCCATGAGTTCCACTCGAAACGCCCGACATCAGATCCGACGACTTGGAGCAAGTACCAGACACAAGCCTGGTCCGACTTTGCCCAATCATCCTCCTGCAGGCTCGTAGTTTCTTTTCCCTCCATTTGTTCCCCGTTAGTTCCATTTGTTCCCCATTTGTTCTGTTTGTTCCGTGTTAGTTCTGTTAGTTCCGCATTAGTTCTGTTAGTTCCGCTCATCACGCACTGAGTTCCACTCATCAGGAACCCTCCGCATCTTTGTGTTCCCAGTCCTAGTAAGGACCGGAACCCTTCAGGTCACTAGACAGAGTATAGTCTTTGCTTTCCTCACACTTATTTGAGGACCCGCTACCCAGTAGCAATCCCCTCGGGACGAGCTTAAGTCTCGCACCCTTGTTAGACTTCTGAACCACCCCAGAGTCTATTTTCCTCACCCACACCGAGTCAAAACTCCTGTTTGCCAACCTAGGGGATTGACTCCCTAGGTCAGCCGCTTCCCCACTTCCCCACTTCCCCACTTCCCCACTTCCCTGCTTCCCCGCTTCCCCGCTTCCCTGCTCCTCCGTTCCTCTGTTCCTCTGTTCCTCTGTCCCTCCACTCTTCCAACTCCCCGCGCGTCGGCTGGCTTTCCCACACATCGGAACTGATCCCTGCACTCTTGCACATCCGCCCCCTCTGTTCCGCCCTGTTTTGGACTTCATCCAAGCAGTTCCCTCCACTCCACTTCTACTGTTGGTTCCAATCGCAGTAACCTTCAACCTCTCTCCTGTCGGGTGGAACAACCCCCACCCAACTTTCCCGCACTCACCTAGTAGTCTGTCGGTCCTCCTTCAGAGGACCCCCATTCCGACGTCCTGTCAGAACTCATAGAACTCATGTCGGACTACATTCCGAAATTAGAGGCACATACTCGGGTAAGGGGCGCAGTGTACAAGCTGAAGCCAAGCCCCTCAGACTCTGCTTTACCCCTGAGCACGGTCTTAACAGATGCATCACATTATACAGGGTATTGTAGGGGGGGGACATGCATCACTCATGCATCAAAGGGCCTTAGGATTGTAACGTTGTTGCATCAAAACAGCGCTGCAGTTACAATGATTGATGCATAAATATGACAGCAACCTGTGCTATGGAGAAGGGTAGGGCGAGTTATTGAGTCAATGTTGAAGAGGGGTGAAAAAGCACTCACCTTGCCACCAGAGAGGCCCTGGGTGTGTATATGAACTAAAAGGCATCCTAGAAGAGTAGAAGACACTTAGAAATGTTGGTACAGCAAGTTTCAGGACCTACTGATGAGTTGTGGTTGAGTTACAATAAAAACAGTGGTTAGAGGTGTACATGTGAATTGTGCCATGGGTTACTGTGGCATTTAGGTAAATGTTCACACTGAAGAGAGTTGCTATTCGATGAAGGTCTTAGGGTTCAATCAGAAGAAACTGGCCAAACTAAGCTTCGTGTTAAAGTGGGGGTGAAAGATCAACTACTCGTCTCTTACTACGAGTTCTACTTTATATACTGTAGTAATGAGCCAATAGAATATCAAGGAATACTGAGGAAAGAATAGAGAAGAATGTGCCTGATACATATATGATTCGTCGTTTAGGTAACAAATCAATAACTAGGCTTTTACGAGCGTTACAGTTACCATATGTGTCCGAAGTTCAACTATACCAATTATCACTCACTTTCACTGTAGCACAACCACAACTCACCGGTTGGTCTTGAAACTTGCTGTACCAACATTTCTAAGTGTCTTCTACTCTTCTAGGATGCCTTTTAGTTCATATACAAACCCAGGGCCTCTCTGGTGGTAAGGTGAGTGCTTTTTCACCCCTCTTCAACATTGACTCAATAACTCGCCCTACCCTTCTCCACAGCACTTCCCATGTGTTCTAATACTCATTTAGGACCACCTTCATTATCTTATGACCTTCCTGCCATCACTATAGATGCTGGGCACCTCCCAGACCTGGTGAGCCTCATGGTTCGCATTTTTGGTGATTTTTGTTTCTAACTTCTCTTCCTCCTTATCCCTACCATTTCAACTGTTTCCAGTCAATTATATAGATGCCTTATACTATCTAGAGTACCAGGACTTTCGCTCTAGACCCTCTGGTAAGTCTCCTCTCTATTTTTCATGTTTTATGTTGTTTCTCCCCTTGTATATCTACTAATCAATTCCTCGCCAATTACAGTGTCTCATATGACTCTAATATAGTCAAAATACACTCCATTAACGCCGATTGTGCTCCTGTTCCACTGGTGAGTAGCTATATCAAGTTCCGTGCCAGCTACAGTAATCCTCCTGGTTTGGGGCGCATTTTTGTGCTCCTGGTACCTCTATTCACTCTCCCCTTGCTCCCTGATGTCTATAACACCTCCATGTGTGATATTGTGATGCTAGTGGCCATGTAGTCCTCCTTCCTCCCTCCCCTCCCCCATTTTCCTCATTTTTCCTTACCAGAATGTCCTCCCTGGCTCTAAGGAGATTTCATTTCGCTTTTTTTGTTATATAGACATATTATTATATATAATTGAAATATTTTCGACCAGAGGGCAATGTACTGGGGCCTCTGGAGGAGGTGTAGGAGCCACCATGCCCCCTACCTTTCATATATGTCATGTACACTTATTATAGCCTTCCCTTGGTCTCAAAATTTAAGTAAACTATTATTTAATGATATATTCAATGGTACAGTGAAAAAAATTAGGTAAAAATACATTGAATTGATAGAATACTTGAGCTTGCTGTTGCCCACAGCGAGCATGAAGGTTTCGGCAATGTGTGTGGCGCGGTATTACTGATTTGGGTAGCCGTTCACGCGGTCTACCTCATTAGTAATACGAACTACAATATCTTAGTGTCTAAGTCACTCAATTTGCTGGTCTGGACTGCTGGTCCTCACAAATAATGCTTTTTGGCTTAATATAAGGGTGAGCAGACGTCTTAAGTACCGCTTTACTATATTGGAAAGGTGGGAGTAATAGGTGGAAATTAGACCCATGTGAAAGGCCGAGAAAGTTAAGGCGTCGAGCAAGGCTGATATCAGAACGTGAATACAGCCTTTCAAACCGTGGATGTTTAAGAGTGAACTGCCTCGTGCCCTTGGCGTCTAACGAAGCATGTGAATGTTGCGTAGCAGCATAAAACCGAGTAGCACGCTCACCTCTACAGCTTATAGCAATTTGTACAATCAATCAAATTCGACGGTACACCAACATGGCGGAATAACCCGCGTTGCCCACCATTCAATTCACCGCACCTACTTGAGGTGCGCAAAAATCACCATAGGGGCAGTTGTGCACTTCCTTGATGGGCGTCGAGAAATCTGAAGGGGATCAGCCTTGTGGCTGTGCATCTAATGATACAGCTGAGTGCCGTGAAGGAACATTAAAACACCGAGCACACGCAGTCTCTACAAGCACACCTCAACGGCGTGCAATTGAACTTTATGATCAGGATCAGGATGGCGGAAGAAGCAGAGCAGCCCATCATTCCAAGCATCCCTTCTGTTCGGGTTTTGAGGTTCATGGAGATGCCATATGTGCAGTCGCAGTCTTCCCTGATAACAGGCGTATGGAGATGGGCTCGTATGACAACACACACCGTCTGTGGGACTTGAAGCAAGGCGTTATTTTGAAGAAAATGGAGGGGCATCGCAAAGAGGTGCGGGCGGTGGCAGTACTAAGAGACGGAAAATTGATAGCAATCGGCAATTCAAGTGGCAAAACAGTCTGGGACGGAGACACTGACGAATGTCTTGCCAAAGCCATCAACATCCACGCTGAAGTGATCTTTTTGCTAGACTTGTCACCTGATGGCGCTGTTCTGGCCAGTGGACAATATGATAAGGTTGCGGAACACGGAAAGCTGAGAGTTGCAAGGCAATCAATCTATTGTCATGATCGGGTCAAGTGCGTACGATATTCGCCTGCTACTACATCTTGCCATCACCAGACATTGGACAACAACATCCAGACATGGAATCCATGCACGAAGGAACATATAGTAAACAAGGATGTTCACGGCAGTTTGATGCTGAATATATCACTTGCGTGGACACCCGGTGGACGGCTTCTCTCATGGGATGATTCCAACTTGAATGTCCTGTGAAACGGGTGATCATGTTTGTTGACGCCTATTAGGATCAGAAGCTGTTGACCAACACAGTCAAACACCTTCTGTCGAGAGTTTTTGGCCATGGCTGCTTCCATAGCCCAGGTAGCTGACCACAGGACTTCCACAAACATCGAGCGACGTTGTTTCTGTCAGCTGAGAAATGCCTTCTATCTGTCTTCATCCCGTCTTTCTTCGTACCAGATGTAGTCCGGACTTCGCTACTTGCAAATCCGCTTCATAAGATCACGCTGCAGTCACTTGTCCCACGGGGACCTAGAATTTACAAACAGGGAACTTGAACCAGCCTAAAGCTTGGGCCCTACATACATAATGAGCGGCCTTCTTTTTTAGCTTGAATCGATCAGCAGTTTCAGCACGCTTGTATCATATATATACCCAGCGAAAATAGATTATCCCGCATACTCATGTTCAGTGGCGACCCGAGTTGCTCTCAGTGCGTTTCCTGCTCCCGTACTATTTGCTAGCTTCTCACCTCTGTCACTCTAGACCGTTTTGATTGCACTAGACTTTGGCAGCCATGAATTCACGAGACTATTCGTGCTGTCGACCAAATAATGTCAAATTCCTATCCTGACCCGAGCATACCTTGGCCATTTGAATTGCGAGGCATTTTATTCCTTGCGTCCGAAGAAACGGTCTTTGAAGTCGGCATCGTGGTGTGCTCGCGACACACTCTGTGAGCGTCCTTCGTACAGTCCTTGTGTAACGCGATCATTTCGCTCGCATAAATTGTTGTAGAAGAGAGGGAAATGTTTGTGGCAATCAGGCAAGTTAGACGTGAAGCCACGATTCATAGTTCCGTATATCCGAAACTCAGTTCTTCCGACTAACATCATCCCTTAGAAATTGATGCGAAAGTATGCAACAGAAGGGACTCCTTGGAACCGGAAATAATGATGTGGCGGTCCTTCTTCGCACATACTCATCGTGTGTGTCTCCCTGCTCCCACTTTCTCAAAGATCTTGATTCAGACAACCTACATCGTTTCAAGCTCCGTTTCTATTCTAGTACAAGTACTCGCCCTCGAAGAGTCATTCCTAAGGCATTAAACATTACTGACCTATTTCTGAGCTTCCTTACCTGACCAGCATGCAAACCTCATTCTTCACCAGACTCGCTGCGCTTGCTGCACTTGCCTCTGTTGTTGTTGGTCAGTAATCCTCTTCCTCGATGCTCTATTATGCTCATGTTTATTACTGGGTAACGTCTAGCAATCCCTTCTGATTGTACCCGCAAGATAACAATTAAAC
This sequence comes from Suillus paluster, assembly GCF_016628075.1. Lineage (NCBI taxonomy): Eukaryota > Fungi > Basidiomycota > Agaricomycetes > Boletales > Suillaceae > Suillus > Suillus paluster. The sequence goes on from NW_024537624.1 coordinate 39,862, forward strand.
CTGGAGATACATGTGCCACAATCTCCGCTCAACACAAAGTCTCAACGTATGTGCTATCGTGACCCCTGACATTCATTCAACATTGAACGTATGCCACAGATACCAGCTGATGAACGTTAACACCGGCATCATTAACACCGCTTGTGATCTGCATCTCGGAGAAGTAAGATATGTTTACGTCTGAAGGACGCTTGGACTCATTTGTCATAGGAAATATGCCTTGGAATTAAGGGCAAAGACTGCACTGACGTCCACGTCGTGAAGGAGGGCGACACTGTCTACGACATTTCCCAAGCAGCTGGTATCTCGTCAACCACATTGTACGCGAACAACAAAAACGTGGACTCCAGCACCGGTTTCATAATTCCTGGCGAGGTGCGTAGAATGTGGCTTTTTGAAGCTATTGCTGATGATAAAATTTTAGGTTCTCTGCATTTCGAGCCACATTTACTATTAGATGGTGTGTCGCAAGAGTTCGTTTTCCATTGTAGTACAAGCAATTCTACACGGAATCCTTGAGTGTGTTACATATGTCCCCCCAACATATCTCACAATTGTTTTATTTTCGAAATCCAAGGAGTTCTCGTGCCATGGCCGAGGTCGAGTTTACAAACTAGTTTTGCAATACAATCCTCGCTCCAACAGTCAAATTGCCACGGAAATTCTGAAATGCACCATAATGATTCCATGCTAGTAATAGATTTATCGGGTTTGTATCATTGACATGCGAACCCTAGATGAGCGAGTCAGTGCATTTCATTTCAGGCACTTGTGTGACCACGAATTGCTCAGTGCATCCGATATTGTACCTCTTAACTTTGGATACATTTTCCTACTGAGGTGAAGTCCAAACTAGCCATCCTTGTTTCCAAGAGGGAAGCGCTGCAGTCGGCGAGAAAGCAACGAACTTGAATGCGCCTCACAACTGAATTAAAGACGACAAGGTGATCAATAAGTTTCACCGTGACCACAGTACGTCCTCACTTAACATCCACATGGTGATGCTAAAATACAGAATCGAATCTCAGTGCAAACATCGTGGCAATCGGTGCGTATACGGCGTGAAGAACCTCGAGGTTGCGGACATGTCTACCACACCGAAAATCGTTGGTAGGTGGCGATGCGGATTATTCAGATCAGAGTAGATGTTGCTGTCTATCGGCGAGAAATCCTTCGCGATCAGACTCTGCAACGAGAGGCAAGGTAAGTAGGTGCCATCCGAAGTAGTAGATTGCTGGAAGTAAGACTTTTTGGCTGCCAGTGCATCGGATATCTACACGCAGACAGGATGAACGAGGTGATAGCACTGTCAGCGAAATGCATGTTCAGTTGCCTTAAAAGAAGGTGACTGCGGGTTCCCCAGATGCTGACCGTTCGAGCAAGTTGCATGGTGTGCTAGAGTAGCACCCCGACATGAACAGGATGCAATTTATATAGCCTTGTAAGATCACTCGGAAGGTGATCGCTAAAAGCTGTGACAGAAGTTAGATGATCAAGCTTTGGTGGCGATGTTTAGGGCGCCTAATGACACATGCAGGTCGATGCCATGAAAAAAAATCTTCACGCACCCCTGCAGCTCAGAGCAAGATACACACAGTCCCTTCCGCAAGTTCAACTCGACGGTGCTCAACACCACCAAGCTCAGAATGGCGGAAGAAGCAGGTCAAAAAATCCTTCGAAGCACAAAACCCGTTCAAGTATTTAAAGATCATGAAAAAGCCATATCAGCAGTCGTAGTCTTCCCTGATAGACGGCGTATGGTGACGGGCTCATACGACAGAACACTTCAAATATGGGACTTGAAGAATGGTGTTGTCTTGAAGAGAATGGAGGGGCATCGCGGACAGGTTCATGCAGTGGCGATAACAGAAGATGGGCAATTGATAGCAAGCGGCGATCAGAGCGGTGAATTCATCGCATGGGATGGAGACACTGGCGAACATCTCACGCAACCTATCAGAGCCCATTCTGCGTCGATCAGCTCGCTAGACCTTTTCTCCTGATGGAACTGTTTTGGCTACAGGTTCATCTGACGGGACTGCGCTGTGGAACACAAAAACCTGGGAGCTACAAGGATATCCAATTGATCATGACAATGATAGCGTCCACTGCGTTCGGTATTCGCCGTCTGGTGAATATCTTGCCATCGCAACAGACAATAACATACAAATATGGAATCCAGGCACGAGGGAACGCATTGCAATCTTGTTTAATAACTTCAGTTCAGAATTGGCATTCAGCAACTCACTTACATGGACGCCTAATGGAAAACGGCTTCTGTTGGGATCTTGGGATGATCCCATCATACGGGAATAGGATCCATCAGTGATCTGGACGCATGATTCCTGGAACGGTCGTACAAATGACATCAATGCCATTGCAGTCAATCCTGCTGGCACCCTCGTCGCATCTGCATCTTATGATTTCCATGTTCGCCTCTGGAGGCTCTCGGACCGACGAATAATCGCCATATTCAAGCACTCTAGCTGTGTGAAGTGCCTTACCTTCTCCACGGATAGCAAGGCAATCTTCAGTGGAGGTGAGGATAACAAGATCTCAAAGTGGGCAATACCCAAGAACGCTTTGCCTTATGCTAAGGCATGTTCTCACCCTTGACGTGATCATATATTCTAATGTGATATGAAGACACTCCCTATAACTCCCGTTGCAGCGCTTCTCAATGCCCAAACGGTGCAATGACATCTACTGTTTCGTCTCCGACGCTCATTCTATCAATGCATAGGTCATAGACCTCAATCCTTCCTCTTACCGTGGATACCGGTTGAAGCATGCAGCCCTTCATGGTGCAGAACGCTATGACGAAGCCATCGCGACCTTCGAAATAATGCTCTCCAGTTTAGACAATGATCCCGACACGCAAATACGAAGTAAGCCTTGAATAACACATGCGTCAAACTCCTGAATTATTTCACAGATTTGCGCCAGCATTATCTCAGTACATCCGAAGCAGAGGATGCTATTCGAATGGCCATTGATGCTCAACTCGACAACGCTCCACTTCGTCTCTTCGACACCACTACCGGGCTCTTGTGCGATCAAGGGGAGCAAATAAGCATATTCAAAACGAGCGCCGAGTACAAGAAGCTTCTGTCATCCCCAATGAAGCATCTACCGTTCAGAATGGAACTGATCCAAGAAGTGGTGGTGACATACTTCGGTTGTGTCATGCTATCACATAGGTGGGAAGGGAAGGAGCCTCTCCTGCACGACATCCAGGACAGGGTGATTTACGAGTTGAATCCAATTGGCGGCATCCTGAAGTTGCAATCATTCTGCAAGATTTCTCGTGAGGCAGGGTACCGTTGGGCGTGGAGCGACACATGCTGCATCGACAAGAATAACAATGTTGAGCTCCAACAATCACTCAACTCCATGTTCGCATGGTATAGGTACTCGGCGCTTACCATCGTTTACCTGGCAGATATTACTCTTTCATCTAAGTCTGGCGCCCTGGCAACGAGTGAGTGGAATAGGCGCGGATGGACAGTCGGAGAATTCCTGGCTCCCAAAGTTGTTCTCTTTTATCAGAAGGATTGGTCCCGATATCTCAATGATCGCTCTCCCAACCACAAGGAGTCTGTTGTGATCATGCAGGAGTTGGGACGTGCCACGGGAATAGATCAACAGGCCCTTGTCTCCTTCTCTCCAGGGATGTCGCATCCCCGAGAGAAGCTCCAATGGGCGTCGACGCGTGTCACCACATTGCAGGAAGATATTGCATATTCATTGTTCGGCATCTTCGGGATCAACCTACCTGTCATCTACGGCGAGAAGAAGCACAACGCGCTCAGGCGGCTCTTGCAGGAAATCATTGCTCAATCGGGTGACATTACTGCCCTGGATTGGGTCGGAAAATCATCTTTGTTCAATACCTGTCTGCCAGCCGACATCATTCCACCCGAAGATGAGATGCAAAAATCTATCTCCTTCCTGCGAGATGCAGTGACCGTGCAGTTGGCTTCAGAATTTTACACCCTGCTTGACAAGCCGAGCCTCCCTCGTTTCGCAAACCGCAGACTGCATCTGCCTTGCATCGCATTCAACATCACAGCAGTCAGATGGAGGCGTGACCTAGGCAAAGAGACATCTTTCACGTATGCAATCAAGGCAGACGGACTTCATGACCTCCTAATCACCACGGAAGACAAGCCGAATCAGTTCTCGCGGGCGATGGACACTCGACAGACATTGTTGCTTGTCCGTCCGTGGAGCCGTTATTTCCTTGAGCTCCCTCACTCCGCAGACGATATGCAGAGCGTGGCAAATTGGTCCGCAGTCGGGTCTTCGGTGTACAAATTGCCCAGGGGCTCTCGATCGCGATCGTCTTGATTTATTCCTCGCCTTGGACAGCCTTTCGGCTCATTTTTCGATGCGCTTCGCGGGTTACCTGTAGAAAATGGGCCATTATATTCGGAGTCTTACTTGCAAGCATTGCGATTGATTGTGCGCCTTGGACAACCGTTCAGCGCACTTCTGCTCGCGCAGCAGCCCGGTGGAGAATACAAGAGAATCGCGTCAGACAGACAGATCATTGCACAGGTCGAAGATACAGCCTCTGTTCGCAGTATGATGGATTTAAGGACACTGGAGATATTGTAGGTTCCTATATGCATTGTCATGAGGAGTCATTCGCACCTGTACGATACCTGTATAGACAAATACGTACCCGGATCGTACGACTCACAACACAGTCAGACCATCTAAAGTACCTGAGTACACATATCATAATGCAGTTTGTTTATTTGTTCGGCGCGTCGGTACCGTTGATTCGTTGAAGTTCAATCACGCTATCGATTTTCAGATAATTGGATAAATCGACGTATCTAACAACCTTATGAAAGTTACAAACGATTGTTGGTGTTTGTTGACGCCTGTTAGGATCAGAGGCTGTTGACAAAGCCAAACTTTAACGTGAACAATGCGCGACTCTTCTGGGAATATCATGGTCATATTATGGCTGCCCTGAACGTGGTCCATTCTCGCTCTCAAGTTAACTTTTCGTTTCTCAAGACGCTTCACTGTGGTTAACTATTCTCTCGGAACCAAGGCAGGGCGTTCTTGAGCCATTCAGCCTATCTTCACCCTTCTAGGAATATCTTGGTCAGATTCCGTCTGCCCTCAATACGATCCATTCAACCATACTTCATCATTGTCCAAAATTTCTTGCGTTCGTGCTGTGATAGATAAGTAAAGCCATTCGATGCGTTCCCTGCTTCTGTAATCTCGACATTGGCCCGTTACTTGCCGCATCTCCCCTATCCCTTCTTTGTACTAGATCTGGCCCAATCTTTGACAGCATGAATTTACGAGGCCATACTATTCGTGCTGGGGATCATTCCAAATAACGTCAACATTCCTCCCCTATGTCGAGCATGTCTTGGCTATTCAATTCGGGAGGCATTCCGTTCCTTGCGACCGAAGAAGCTGTCATGGAGGTCAGCACTGTGGCGTGCTCGTGACACATTGTGTGGTGAGCATCCTTATGACGTCCTGCTCTAGCCCTCCTTCGTACTAGATCCGGGTCGCTACTGGCTTACTGTATGACAACATGAATTCACGAGGTCATACTATTGGTGCTGGTGACCATACCAAGTAACGTCAACATTCCTCTCTTGACTCGAGCATGCCTTCACCATTTGAATTGCGAGGCATTCCATTCCATGGGGGTCGGTATCGTAACGTGCTCGTGACACATTGTGTGGTGAGCTCCTTACGACGTGCTGCTCTAGCCCTCCTTCGTACTAGATCCAGGTTGCTACTGGCTTACTGTATGACAGGATGGATTCACTAGGCCATGCTATTGGTACTATGTAGTGATCATACCAAGTAACGTCAACATTCCTCTCGACCCGAGCATGCCTCGGCCATTCGAGACATTTCATTCCTTGCGTCCGAAGAAGCTGTCTTGGATGTCAGCATCCTGGGGTGCTCGTGACACATTGTGTGGTGAGCATCCTTCGTAAATTCCTTGTGTCACGCGATCATTCTGCTCGCATCGATTGTTACAGCAACAAAAGGGAATTGAAGTTGTGCCAATCAGGCAGTTGGACATGAAGATTTCGTAGCCCTGGATATCCTGGACTCGGTTAGTTTATCTGACTAACTTCATCCCTTAGAAATAGATCCGAAATTATATGGTATGGAACGGAACCGAGCAATGATGACGTGACGGTCCTTGTCCCACAACTCCCAGTTTCTCAAACCTGTTGATTCGGACAACCTCCCACAACGTTTCAAGCTCCGTTTTATTCTGTTAGTACAAGTACTCGTCCTTGAGTCGTTCCAAAGGCATCAAGCATCACTCGCCTGATTCTGAGCTTCCTTACCTGACCAGCATGCAAACCTCATTCTTCACCAGACTCGTTGCGCTTGCCGCCATTGCCTCAGTTGTTGCTGCCCAGAGTCAGTAATAGTCTTCTTCGACACTCTATTATGCTGATGTTTGTAACTGGGTACTGTCTAGCACCCCCTGATTGTGTCAAGACCGTAATAACTAAACTGGGAGATACATGCGACAAAATCTGCGCTGCGAACAGCGTTTCCACGTATGTGCCATCGTTATCCCGAGATTCATTTGTCATTGAGCGTATTCCACAGATACCAGCTGGAGACAGTCAACCACGATATCGTTGACGGCAAATGCGATAACCTGGTTCCCAACGAAGTAAGACATGTCTAGGTTTGAAGGACTCTTGGGCTCACGGTCATAGACTTTATGCCTTGGAATTACCGGTCAATATTGCGATGTTGTCCACGTCGTGCAGACTGGCGACATATGCTACGAGGTTGCCTATCAGGCTAATATCACGCTTACCACATTGTATGCGAACAACCCAAACATAAACTCCACCTGCGGTAACATATATCCTGGCGAGGTACATAGAATGTCGTTTATCGAAGCCATCGCTGACGATCAAATTTTAGGTTCTCTGCACTTCGAGCGTGATCTATCCTTACAACACCACAAACTAGATGGTGTGTGTCACAAGAGTTGCTGTTTCCACTCTAGCACATACAATTGTACACGGAATTCTTAAGTATGTTGCAGATGCGTTGCCCAAACATGTCCCGCAAGCCTGTACTAGTGGTTTTTTTCTTGAAGAATCAAAGTAATTGTCGTTCCATGGCTGAGTTTATGGCGTTCGATGCTAGTTATGCACATAAAATCCTCGCTCCAGCAGTCTAGATTTGCCGCCACGGAAAATAATTGTTGCCTGTCCGTCCGTCATAATATTCTGAATATTATTCGCAAGAAATACGATTATTGTACGCCTTGGACAACCGTTCACCGCATTTTCTTCCAGCGCAGCGGGGAGAATAGAAGAGATGTGTCAATCAGACATTGGATCATCATCCAAGTCAAAGACATGGCTTCCGTTCGCATTGCGGCATTATTATGGACGTTGTTAGGACACTAGAAATATTGTGTGTATGCGCACTTTTAGGAAGCGAGATCACTGATGAGTTTGCCTCTACTCCATCAACAAAAGAGCCCGAAGCATGCAAGGCCTTGTGAAGCTTACATGAGCATGTGAACTGTGATTTAGCTTTTAAGACATATGCAACTTGTACACAAGGTCTTACATTGCGACATATATATGAATATATGCTTCGGGCAGCATATACGGTTCAGGCTCTTTTGTTGATGTCAAACACTCACCTTTATACTCATATCATATGTTAGGTGGGAATTGTTGACGCGTATTAGGATTAGAGGGTGTTGACAGACAAGGCCAAATAGCTATAACTGAATTAGTCTGACTCTGTATGAGTCGGACAAAGAGTCATATTTAGAACGATTTGATCACCGTGATATCACCAGACGCCTTTTCAACACAGAGTTTTGGTCATGGTCGCTTGAGGTGCTGAGGTCCACAGGACCCTCGTACATATCGAGCATCGCCCACGCGTAACTGCGTTCTGCTGCTTTGCTTTTCAACCCATATTCGCGATGGAAACAACTGAGGAACTCCAACAACTCGAAATCACTGCATTGAAATCCATATATGATACCGACTTCTTCGAACCACCACCACCCAAGGCTTGGAAGGTCCGTTTACTCGTCTTCTTTGACTAGTTCGCAATGTGTATATCCATGTCTAGGGAGCCGCCAGATTGCCCGAGTTCATCATCAAAGTCGCCCACCCCGATCCAATCCATGCTTCCAAGGTCTACTTCCACTTGCATACAAAGTGAGATCACCCTAGTACTCGCACGCGTCGCTTTCTTAACAAATATCTCGCTAGACTACCTAAAACATATCCCACCCTTGCAACCCCCGCGTTTACTATACAGAAGCCAACACGTGGTATTAACCATGATCTTGAGACAGCTCTTCAGAAAGCCATTCACTCTGAGGCCCAGATGCTCCGGGGATCTGAAATGGTCTTCCAGGTGCGCATATACCCACTATTCATGCGATGTTCGTGCCACTCACGGCGTATTTTGTTGTGAATAGATCATCACGTCCGCTCAGGAGTGGCTGGCTGATCACGTTCATCCTGCCATCGAAGCCTCCGGCTCTCTCGCTACTGAGATGACGAAGCGTGCTTTGGAAGAAGAGAAAGTATGCCCTCCCGTCATTATCTTACTGACCTCTCTGCTGATCTCTGAATCAGGAGCGAAAGCAACGAGAGGAAGAAGAGGCAGAAAGAGAAATTGAGTTAGCAGCTCAACGCGCCGAACAACTCCAGGAGCAGATCCAGGCTGATGCGCAGAGGCATATGCTTGCCAAGGAGAGGCAGTACAAGGCAGCTCGGCGAAGGGCGCAGTCTGATGCTACCGAAGTTCCCTCTTCAGGAGACACACTCACAGAGTCTTTTCCTCACGAAATCGAATTTAGGGGAGTCCGTTTCAGCGCCGTCAAGATGTTTCACTCACGGAAAGGTTCGTTCAAGTTTTGCATTCGTAATGTATATGATATTTATCACATCGAGGAAGAGTGTCTTGGTACCACATACCTCGCAGATCCGTTATGTGACGATGTGAACGCAACACTGCCGCTCGAGGTTCACACCATCAGCTTTAACTCGGACTACTACACGTCTAGTCAAGGTCAGGTCAATGCACTTCATTCTAAAGCAGTCGGCTAATCTTCCTCAAGGAAAGAAAAAGCTACACGCAGCAGAAGCTGAGATTCAGAAACTGATCAACATTCACCATCCGAACCTCCTAAGCACTCTCGCCGTCAAGCTGAATTTTCCTTACTCAGGCGCTCCACCGCGCTTGACCATTCTCTCAGAACAACGGCCGGCGTTGACGTTGCAAGACGTTCTTGAGGATTGCGAACGTCTTCGAGAAGATCGAGCATCGGTTTGTCACAGAGTTCCTTGAGCATTATCATAACATTGAGGCTTTGACTCTTCTAGGAATATCTTGGTCAAATTCTGTCTGCCTTGAACGCAGTCCATTCAGCGGATATAGTTCACAGAGGTACGGCCCGAGTCTTCGCATATACGGTAACTCATATCGTTCTAGGTCTTGACATTTCTTGCATTTATCTTGCTACGAGAGAGAATAGAACCCACTCCAAGATGGTCAGAATTGGAAAAGTTGGTTATCACGCACGCTTGAAGGACTACCATAAGTCTAATCCGTTTGGCAACGGCATATCAAACTTGAACGAGGAGGGGTATATACGCCCCACACCTTGGTGAGGATGGTACATCAGGGCTCTGCATCATGTTAACGGCCATTCCAGGTTATCCAAAGACGTCCTCGAGTCTGTTCTATCATACACTCGGGGACGCGATATACACAGCGTTGGAGTCATTCTCATGCAAATGGTCAATGGAAGTGACGTCATGAGGCAGTTTAGTGAACCAAAGGAGGCTGTGCAAGCCGGTAATTCATACTTCGTCACTTCTCTGCTGGAGCTTACTCGGCGCTTCAGCGGCTCTGTCTCCTACTCTCCAAACATGCGCGCTAAATATGTTAGTGCATGCGAAGAAAGTATCCTGCTTGAGCCTTTTAGCGGAATTGGCATCGGCGGCGCCTCTGCAATCTCCAAGACGAATTGGAAGTCCTGCTGCAATCCCATTCGTTAGCGCCGGTAATGCTGACAGTTATTCCCGCATCTTTTATCCTTACCTCCTTCTCCAGATCTGAGGACTCCGAGAACCAACGGGTACTTTGGCTCTCCAGAGAAAGACTACTTCCGAGTTCCTCAGCGGGTTGCCCCGGCCAGTCGTTGGAAGGAAGATTGGGAGGAGCTTGAACTCTTGGTATTCAAATTCATACCATCTAACTGTTCTCTTGCTTACGCTGGTGTTCAGGGCAGAGGTGCCTTTGGGTCTGTGGTCAAGGCTCGAAACAAGATTGACAATCGAATCTATGCAGGTATGCAGCTTGAAATTCGGCAAACGGATGTCTAATGAACCTTGCCCTGGTGCTTAGTCAAAAAGATTCGATTACGATCTGACAAGGATGACAACAAGCTGTTCCGCGAAGTGAACGCGTTAAGTCGGCTTTCACATCGATTCATCGTCCGATATTACACGACGTGGGTTGAATTCAATGAGTTGAATTCGAGCATATTGTCCTCAAACTCTGACACTGGATCTGATTCTGGGACTGAGGGTGGCATGACGTCCGTGCCCGAATCATACGAGCGCGAGAAGTCTGACCCATTCAAAGTTAAGATGGAAGACTTGGATGATTATGGGTCGAACAAGACGTCTTTCCCGAGCATTCATTTTACCCGCTCCGAGATCAAGGACGATAACCAGGAAGAAGACGAAGAAGAAGACGATGACAGTGATGGGGAATTCGGCAATCTCTTTTACTCGGAGTACATCGCTGACGAAGTGGATACACCGAAGGATGCCATCCAGCCCCGGACGTTGTACATACAAATGGTAAGATCCGTAGACCTTGAGCGTCATTACTGAATCCATTTCTTCATTCAGGAATTTGTTGAGCGCCAGACACTGAAAGAGGTGTGACAGCCCGTACTTATGTCTTGCATGATTTGACTGAATACATACAGCGAGTGGCAGAGGGTTTGTCGGAAGAGGAGGCTTGGCGGCTGTTTTACCAGATCCTCGATGCCTTGGTGCACATGGGTAGCATGGGTATCGTAAGTTAAGTCTCACTTGACTTGCTCTCTGTTCTCACGTCACGCCAGCTTCACCGAGATATCAAGCTCACAAACATCTTCATTGGTGTGTATTACTCTTACATCCATGTTTCGATACCCTTACCCTTTACTCAGATGGGAAAGGAGACTGCAAAGGCAAGCTCTTTTGATGTACTCTCAAGTGCTGGACCTGACGTTATGAGCAGTCGGAGACTTTGGTTTGGCTACGTCGAGTTTAGCGGCTGTTGACCCCTCAGATCTGTCACCGTCAGTCGTCCATTCAGATTCTGAACTGACGCTCGGTTTGTCACAATCCGTCAAGCAATGATTATCGCTGACGCTCAACAGAGGTTGGAACTAAGTTGTACATAGCTCCCGAAGTCCAATCCAGGAAACGAGGACCCCGCAATCACAACAAAGCTGACATTTATAGTTTGGGGGTGAGTGGGCTTTGAGAACCCGCCGAACATGATCTCATTTTTCGTAGATCGTCTTCTTCGAGATGAACTACTCTTTTTCCACGGCATCCGAGCGTATAGCTGTGCTTGAAGATCTACGGAAGCCCGAGGTATACTTCCCTCGGGATTGGGACACTCACCGTTCTAGCCAGAAACAAAGTTGATTTAATTTTATTGACACCATTCTTACGTACTGATCCATGGTAGTTATTGCATCGCTCCTTCGGCATGACCCTGCGGAGCGTCCGAACGCCTTGGAACTCTCTCAGAGTCCTCTTCTCCCTCCCAGAGTAGAGGATGAATATTTCAAAGGAGCTCTACGGATGATGGGTATGTACATATTTCAATATTTACATGATGATCGATGGTGCTTATGCGCAAATGGTAGCTAAACCGGACTCTCCATACCATCAGGGCGTGTTGTCTGCCATGTTCAACCAGCCTGTAAACCAATCCCGAAGCTATTTGTACGACCTCGAGGCTGAAATTCCCGAGCACGCGTATCTGAACGATGTCGTCGAGGACCGAATCGCAGCCATATTTCGACTTCACGGAGCAGTCGATATGGAACCTCCGCTTTTATTACCGTCGACCAATCCTGAAGAGAGCCAGAACCATGCTACCTTCATTGATCGTCACGGGGAATTGGTTTGCTTGCCGAACAATGCGCTAGTTCCTTTTGCTCGGTTAGCTGGACGAGGTGGCCTGCGAAGAATCAAGCGATTCCATATCACGGATATCTATCGGCCGAAGTGAGTTCCTCCAAGCTTCTTCGAGATGTATTTGTAATGATCGCTTTGCCATCTATAGCTCCGCCCCAGGACATCCGAAGGCTACAAGAGCGGCGGTTCTTGACGTCATCACTCCCGACACCAAGCATGGACTCATAGCAGCTGGTGCCGAGTTCCTCATGCTTCTCAGCAATTGCTTGAACAGCTTTCCAAACCTTGCTCAGAACTACGAGATCCACATCTCCCATTCCAAGAGTATAACACTTTTTCGTACTTTTCTGACTTGCACTAACATGGAACTAGTTGCGGATCTTGCTTTGAATCGTATTCCTGAGGAGCTCCGTTCTTCGGTGATCGAAATCATCAATCAGTCCAAATCTACTGCTTCACAAAAGCGGGCGTCTCTGTTGAAGAAAGGGCTCTTGAGGAGTACGACGGATGAATTAGAAGTGCTGGCTGAAATAGGTGAACCCAAATACAGGCTTCTATGTGCATGAGCTGATCGCAGGAATAGACGAAGACATTGACGCTCTCCTATCCAAGCTGGAGAAACTTTCGCCTACCCTTGTTACGGTCATGAAGCCTGCCGTGGAGGAAATCAAGCAAACGATCCAGTTTGCCACATCTGCGGGTTTTTCTTCCCCAGTCTTCTTCCATCCCTTGATGTGGGGCGCTCATCACATGCATTTCAAGGAAGGAGTGCGCATCGAAGTGGTTAGACGAACTAGACGGCTGGACGTTCTCGCTGCAGCTGGACGGTATGGAATTCAAGGTTGAATCTGACTTTGCTTGACGCTGCGATAGATATGACAATCTCATCGCCCAGTATTCTAAACCGAAACCTAGGTTTGATCCTATTTGCGCATTCGCCGTACAAATCGCCCTGGAGAAGATCACAGTTGTCTTAGCGGCCTTCCAGAGCACCTCCGTCAAAGCACTCGTTAAGGAACAACGCTCGTTCGGTTTCTGGAGCCCTCGGAGATGCGACGTATACATTCTTTCATATCAAACGGGCTACTTGCAGGACCGTCTGGAAGTGGCTTCTTTGCTGTGGCAAAACAATATCAGCGCCGATATCATGTATGATGCCAACCTCCTGGAATTTGAACATGAGAGTCATGTCGACCTATGCGCACGTGAAGGGATATTGTATGTTCACACTAGAATCGCCGAAATCCTTTACGTTGACGTCTGGTATCAGATTTGCCATCTATCCTCGACCCCGCACCGTGCGCCGCGAGCAGGCTGCTTTCAAGGTGAAGAGCATCTTGAAGAACACAGAGTATGAAGGTATGAATCTTCTGAACTCTTACCTCTTCGGGGCTGATCGGAGGGCAGTTTCACGCCAAGATCTTGTCGGCTGGCTTCAACACCAGATTGCTGAGCAAAAACGCATAGACTTGGCTACCTCAGGTTCCTCTGCCTACCCTGACGCTCTTCCCGTTCCTGTGCCATCCAAGGACTCATCCGCCTCTGAAGTACAGCTGATTCTACCCGTCGATACAAAGAAGCAGAGAAAGCATGTCAAACAAATCCTTCTCGATCGAGGTGACGCCAAGGACGAGTGCTCTATTTCAAATTTACTGACGCATGTTTAGCGTACGAAAGGGCCGAGCACCTTAAAATGGCGGTGCAAAATGGGTTGCCGACGCTCGCTGTTGATGTTCCAAACACGGTCTTTGATACCCTGTCGAAGAATGCCACCTGGATCACCGATGAAGAGGCTTGGAAGGGTATTACAACGTCGATGCCTACTGTCCACATGACATACGCCCAGCAAATTCGCGAAGCAGCTGCTAAGCGAAAGGCTGAAGGATTGCCATATTTGCTGTTGTATGCTACACGAGAGGAGCGCATGCAAATTCTTACTCTCAATTAGGTCTGTTGTGACAGTTTCCCGTTTGCTTTACTTTATGATGCCCACTATCCATGGATATTTGCAGTCATAAATTTGTATTCTCGTACAAGGACCCCGGTGTTATTACATAAAATCCCAGATTTCGCATATAGTATAGCTGAATGCTGCAAGACCCAGTCGGTCCTTCCTACGTGCTCCAAGCCGTGAAAGTCTCTTGGAACCCATCAGCATTGTCGCTCGAGTGGATGACCCCATTCTGTGACACGCTGAGTTGGTAAGTAGTGCCTATGGTCGACACACTGTATGCGGTGACGCTCGACGCCGAATCGACGTTGAAGATTTGCGCTTGGCAAGTGTTAGTGCTCAAACAGTCTTGGCTATAATTCTGAATGATTCATCACTTAGCATAAGCAGCGAAAGGGCAGACAAAACAATCCACTCACATTGAAGAAGCTGTACAAGCCCGCTCCTGCACGTATGATTAATGGTGCGCAAAAGGTGACAAAGTGAAAAGTGTATACCAAATATGATGATGTTGCTTGAAGACTGGATGTATATTCCCCAGGCCATGTCGATCGAGCTCGAAAAGGTGGGGTCGTTGTAAGATGAGACAGTGCTAAAAGGTGCTGGCGCAGCCGGAGAGGGTTGGTAATATGGCTGAGGCGGCATCAGCTGGAAGTAAACCCAATGCGAAGATCAGTCCATACCGTTTCAGTCTGGGCGAAGCCAATGTAATGGTTCTGAGCGTTTACCAGGCTATACTGGTACAGCGCAGCGTGTTCGGCTATTACATTGATAAGCACTGTGATGGTGTCCCAGTCTGGTGATCACTCACAAGCTAGGGCAAGTTGTCAGGGGAAAATCACGAGAGTCATAAGGGTCACGTACATGTACCAATAAGCCACACGGGGCCATGAGACTCGGAGAGAATCCCACGACCAGTAAAGATCGAGATTTGAGTGGAGCCAGAAGAATCAAGGTCGTGGTCGGCAGTCCAGACCCACGTGCCCTACGTGACAATATCAAATTAGACGAGTTTTGGGACTTATAATCTCCATACCTCAAGATATGCGCTCGATCCAGAAGTCAAGTGTATCCCGAGGAAAGCAGCCTGACAGGAAGCGCTGATAGAGCCTGTGGGACATTGGGAAGACTGCATGTTTGTACCCGCAGCTGATGAGAAAGAATCAGAATGCTTCTCCATGGACACATCGAAAGATTTACCTCCACCCAACCTTGTGCAGTCGTCGTTAATACATCTCAAATTCATGAGAGAACAAAGACTAACCTAATATGGCTGTCCCACATCCCTGCAGCCCCTTGCTGACCAGATGGATCGTGCACGTTCCACTCAATCATTATGGCACCGGGAGCTGTTGGATATTAGCTTCATGAGTAAGAGGGACTGTCTCTACGCGTACCAGGGCCAGCAGTAGTGAAGAGCATATCGCTTATCTCCAGGACACCTTGAGAATTAGCTGCGCCGGCTTGAATAACGGCACGAGGGTTGTTCTGATCGCTGAAAGCACTCCCACCAGCCATGATGACTGACCAGGCTTCACCGACGATCTGTGTTCCGGCAGGGATTTGGATGGTATTGGTCACATAATACGTGCCGGCATCGAAGAAGATGATCTTGCATCCAGTGTACTGAAAAGAGTCGTGACTTTGTTTCAGCAGAAGGCGACAGTACGCACCTCATTAAGGACGTTTTGAATAGCAGCGGTATCATCTGTGTGGCCATCACCTTTCGCCCCCTGACTCTTGACGCTGATGAATTGACTGACAGCGTAGTTCGCATACTGAGGATGAGTCTTCCCGAAGATTCGACCAGCACTGTTCAAAAGGCTGGATGGCTTGTTCGCAGAGACGATGTTTCCTTGTGTAAAAGTCTTGGATCCACTGGTTCCCGAATATACATTTCCTTGACCCCAAGAAGCAATCGTCTTCGTGCCACCAGCAAGTACTGTAGTTCCGCCTACAACGCCGACGGCGGTAGGAACATTGTTCAGCTGGATATTGTTGAGAACGAGCGAGCCGGCCAGTTGACCTTTGCTCGCTACCGAAGAGCGAACGAATATGGGGGTATTGGTCACAACCGCATCAATGATAGCCTCTGAACCAACGGTCTAGACAGCATTCAGCTACTTGCAAATACAAAATTTATGATGAGCCAACCTGATTACTAGTTGTTGTTCCACCGGTTGTTAAATCAAAGCCGACCTGTTCTCTGTCAGTTCTCATCGAGAGGGTTGTCAAGTTCAAGACATACTTGACAATTGTTGATCGTAACCCCTTGAAATGTGAATCCTGAAACGATGTAAGCCATGTGCAAACCTCCAAAAAAATCGAATATTACCCCAATTCCAGATGCCAGAGACAGCTACCGGTAGAAATGAATATTTAGTGCATGGTGGCTTATTCATGGACGAGAGGACGAACCAGTGGCAGCATTGTTTACTGTTAAATTACGAACCGTAAACTGCTGGTTACCGACTTGAATCCCGTACATTCCTAATAAAACGTCACAAAAGGAACAAATAAAGCTGTTGCAGGGATCTAGATCTACCTCCGTTGAATACGATGTCTGACGGCGCGGAGTCAGTGATCTTATTCTCATATCAAGGTAGAATGCTCACCTCCCATAAATCCACCACTGGTAACGCCATGTTGAGAACTAAAATTGATAACCAAAAGGGCGAGTTTCTCACCTTCCATTCTCCATGAAAATGCCTTGATGCTTGTTGTTGGAAGCGGTGGACATCTCGACCACGATATTGATGAGCGAGGTGGCTTGCGCAACCTGCCAGTGCAAACCGATTGCAGAAGTCGATGCAGGCATTTGCCTAAGGTCGATGATCAAGTTGCGAACAGAGCGATAGCTACAAGTCCATAAGCTATAGTGCACCGGGTGCAGAAAAAAAATCGCGTACAAATTGTTCTGGTTAGTGAACCACTGAGCGCCCCAACCATTTGGAATATAAGGATCGGCATCTGGGTAAAATCTAGGTAAGACAGCGCCAACCTTAAAATGACAGGTAAAGTACCGATGACTGCAAATCCATTGAATGATGAGCTGGCAAGAAGAGTTGGAGGATTCTTCGCATCTCCGATCATCTGAGTGTAATAGTATGTGTTGATTGCCGAAGAGACGACGTAAGTGCTGAGTAGTGGTAAACATGCAATCTCATTATATGAATGAAGTGGCATACCCTGCAGGGAAATACACGATGGCCGGAGTAACGCTACGAGTACGATTAGTTGACGTATTCACAGAGACGCGTGACGCTCTGCACTGACGTGGAGGAATCACAAGATCCACCTCCGCAACGTCCACCAGATGACATCGCCGAGCTAGAAAATCGGTAAGTTTACACTCGGGTACGAGAACAATGACATGCTTGATGGCAGCAGTGTCATCGGTGACACCATCGCCCTTGGCCCCAAAATTCTTGACATTTCTGAAAACTTGGTAAGAACTCGGGTCCGAGTTGAAGGCCGAAGTTCCTTGGTGCTTGATAGTCTCAAGCCAATACGGATCACTTGGAGCTGCTGTTCCACCACCCAATGGCGCTGAGCAGGATGTGCCCAACCCAGAGACAAGAGAAGATAATGCTAAGAGTGCACTGAAGAGGAGAGACTTTGAGTAACGCGACATTGCCTCCTCCGAGTGAGAAAAGCTAAAGTAATAATGGGCACAAACCTATACACAGACGGCACCTTTTATACTGTTCAGTGCAATGAAAAAGACGACTAACAGAATTGAGCGACCTCTTGATTGGCAGTGTCCCAAGAGCGGACAGGAGAGTCACGAAGTCATTGAATAACCCCATGATACACAGTTCTGAACGGGACGCTTTCATTTTGGGGAATCGTCCCATATGAAAGCAAAGCTTGTATCATGAGGTGCCACGGAACTACAGATCATCTATGTAGGTGGTTTCTCCTAACAAATGGAATGTGCATGTCGAGACAGTCGGAATGGACTCACCCGGCGCAACCTTCATCGTGCAATTCAGTGTCTTCTGCGTGATGAGCAGATTGCCAGGCATGCATTCTTGCTTCAAGTACAACAGCTCGTCCTGGATGATTTGGCTATCAAATCTGTCGTGCTACTAGAAAGAAGGGCGCGGCGTAGTTGTAACCTTCTGGGTCATCCGCTAGCAAGTTAGTACGCACCTGATAAAGAGAAAAGGGGAAGAGTGTGTTTCATCCCACTTCACGAACGACCAAAATGGTAATCACTCTTTTATATAATTAGGAACTCCGCAATCCTCTCATTAGGAAAAGTCTTGATCAACACTCGAACGAGAACCATCACAATTCACGCCCCAGTAGGCCCCGGTGGGCCTGGATAGTCTTTGATGGTCTTTCGCTCCGAAAGAGCTTTCCGTGAGCGTCTAAGACTGCCCGCCCCTGCACTTGGTGCTTGGTATTCATTTATGTGCTGGCATCTGCGATGAATGCGACAATCAATGCACCCAGGCAGTATGGTAGGTCTTGTGATGTGAGTGCCGAGAAATCTTACCGTTGCAGATCAAGTTAGGGCTTCCTGACAATTAACTGAATTGTTCATCTATGGGAATAGCCCGGGCAATATATATACTGGATGAACTCACAAACGCTTGTAGAATCGCGGGTTACTGTATACGAGACTCGCCCTGATACTGTCCCTGCTAATTAAAGCCATAGAAGGAAGGGTCGGATCTTTGCAGAGATTCATGAGTCTAGGCTGCAGCAATAACTCTTTTCAGTATTTACACGCTCGGCCTTGGCACCGTACGTGCAACCTCAAGCGGTGAGCAACTTGCAGTTGGTGAATGAGCCACGAGTCTCCTTCCCACTGAATGATCACGACCTTCATGGAAATCAGGAGACTGCACGTGATTGTGTGGATGCCCACAATGCCAAGCACGCAGTATTTGCCCGGCGCGCAGAGCGGGGTTGTCTATAACCAGTTCAGGAGGACAAATTGGGATTGCTTCCCTGCACGACAAAACCCCCCTATCGAAGGTGAGTTTCTTAGAAGGCCCTGTCAGCATTTCTCGCGTCCAAGTTCCACGTGAATGTATGCACGGAACGGACCACAGTAGACGGTTCCGACAAGACATCAAATACAATTGGCCTCAAAAGGTGATGTACATATCTAGGATTGCCCCATTACTTCTTCCAAATACCCCACATCAAACCTGGGGGAAAATTTGACCGAAAATGGCTTGGGGTGTGCAATTACATTGTCTTCGAACGCCCACCTATCTATGGGCGCATCCTTGGGTTCTGAGATTCGAAAAGTCCAGAACAAATGTGCAAGCGTGATCAACATAGAGTCAGTTCGCTAGATATCGTCCAAGGCAGACACTAATTTACCTGTTAGTTCCATCCGCCTTATTATAATAATCACCTAACTGACCGCCTGCCAAAGCCAAATGGGAAAGACTTGAGATCGGGGCGAATGTGACCGCAGCAGGTCAATCCATCTCTGGGGATCAAATTTTTCGGGGTCAGGAAAAGGCAGCTTGCGTCATGAGAGATAGGCCCTGTGGCGTGCAACATGGACCGATAAGTGAAGTGTTAATTTCGGGGGGACAGGTCAGTAGTCGCACCAGTGGCAGCCGTAGACAGTTGCGCCGGCAGGAATCCGGAACCCTCTCTGCATGTACAGATATTAGTCTGAGACTCCAATTGTAAGAACATCATATTCACACACCCATATTATATCCCTCGTGGCACGATGAGGGGAACCCTATACTGATCGTTAATGGTGGCTGACAACAAAGGAAGATAATATACCGAGCGGGACGACGGGCCTCCAGCCGTAACGTTTCATGCATAAATGCTTGCAGCTGAGTAAGATGTTGGATATCTTTGAAAGATGGGGCTACGAATAAGGAATTGAGCTTAACCCAATCCCGAATTTAAAGCGTAAAATGCAAGACATACCCCGTTCCCTACCTACGACTGCATCTAGTTGCTCTTTGCACGCGCGCTTGTGCCTCAGGATAGCAAGCCGCAGCCATAATAGCCGTGGTGATCGCTGCAGCAATCTACATGTGATTCGTGAACTGTTAGTAAGTAATCCCGCTCACCAAACCAAGACGTTAATTATTCACGTTGTCAGCAGCCGCGCCAAAAATGGTCCCTCCCAAGAAAGACATTTCATCTTTCGATAGCTGATGCTGATGTTGCTCGAGAAGTGTTCGCATGAAAGACGGACCAGCGATACCACTTGCCTGAAGGTGATATGAGCACAAGACATACATCACAAGAGAAACACGAGTCACTATTTCATTTTTTACCCGCTCCATCTGCCCTAGTCCTAGTTCATGCTCCTCACGAAACCAGGTCTTCAACTGACGTCCGTACCAAGGCACGTACCGCAGAATGGGAATGCGATCAACCAAAAAAGCACCGGGTTGCATAACAAGTCCAAAACGTTCGAGCACGAGGTTCATCCCTATCACCTCAGGATCTGTGTTCGCGGTCGGCGTTGACTTCCCATAGGTGATGCGCAGGATGACCGAATGTGCAAATCTAAATTATTATAGTTTGATAACCGGAAGAGTTATGCTAATCACCCACCGTTTCGCATGTTCCTGGTGTTCATCTGGCGCCCTTAAAATATCATGCATGAGCCGTTTCGCGTCCTCTACTTGTATGTCTCGGTACGCTTCCACTGCCTTTGGTTGTAATTGTAGACCCGCCGCTTTGCGGAACCGACGAAACCGTGACCCGACACCAATAAGAACGAGGCGCATATTTTGGGATAACATTTCGTCAGCAGCTATGGCATGCGGGCGATCGACGAGAGCGCTCCCTTCTTTCTCCATGATATCGTTGGCAGCCTAGAGGTCCGTTCGTCCTCGCGAAGCGCAATGTTAAGTAACTGATCGCGTACCTCTACACTTCCAATGATGACCGAGACTTGATTTCCCTGACGTACAGAGACGACTGGACCATATTCTTGCATCCATTGGGTAACTGTCAAGGCAACGCTGGACCAGAATTATTTACAAAATTAGGAAGCACGAATGCAACTGACTTGTTCGATGGCATAGCACTATTCCAAAACCAGCTCGGTGGAGGCCCCGGGGGGAGTGGGAGTGCATCCTTGGCGAAAAGTCTTCCTCTGCAGTACTCTCCGAGTACGACAACAATTGCTACTCCTGCGAGAATCCGGGTAGATGAAAACGAGAACGACTCGGGCTGGTCGAACATCACGATCAGTAGGTACTGATAGTCAGTCACAGTTAGAGTGAAAGCTTCATCGAACCATCAAATTTGTCTCGCGTAGGAACGCTTACTCGGGTCTGCGTCCCACCGTGCACGTAAGTAGGACGTATATGAAGGGCAGCCGCCTCATTATGGACATGGCTGCCCTGACCTGGTCTTTATTGGCATTACATTGCCGTATTCAGAAGAGTTGGCCGGTCAATTCACGATACGGTAACCCGGAACAAGGTACATTTATGCTTTAAGAAAGATCGTGGCAGTGATCAAGGGAAATGGTTACTACTGAGGGGGTCTTTCAAAATGGTCTTCGGGTGCAAACATACGCAAGTTGGTCATACTGCACTTATCAGTGCATCACTTCAAAGCCATCATGATGACCGCGACCAAGCATGTGACAGTGTGACTGCCATTCAGTGTTACCCTCGTTCACCTCGGATATCATTGCTGCTACACATCTCCATAAAGACTCCTTGTTTTTGGACTTGGAATGTGGGGTGGGAAATGTGCTCGTGCAGGCGAGCCTGGAAACGTGCTGCAGAAGCTACGGAATTGAGCTTATGCCTACTCCCGCGGAGGTGGGGAGAGAGCAGCTGAGGCAAATTAAGAAGCGGTGTAGGGATGTGGGGACTTTCGATAAAAGAGGTGGAGTTAAAAGAAGGAGACATGCTGACTAGTCGGAGAGTCACTGAGTTGCTACCTCAGGCGGATGTTGTGCTGGTCAATAATAAGGTGTTCCAGCAGTCACGTCAGTGAAATTTTTTTATTTGTGCCTCAAAATATTGATCATATTACAGTACTAAACGAAGCATTACGCCCGCGGTTTCTTGATTTAAAAGAGGGCGCCATTGTTGTTTCCTTGAAGCCATTCGTTTCCTCTCTCAACGCACGCGTTACTGAACGCAACGTGAGTGACGATGCCTATCTTCATACATTTTATCTCATGTGAATTTCGCAGGTGGATGAAATAAGCGCGATCTTTGACGTCTCTGAACGATCCTACCGCTCTGGCAGCGTTTCATGGGGTAGCGGAGGTGGCTCGTATTATCTACATCGAGTCGACCGGGCAGGCTATGTGGGCCTCAAACAAAAATTTGAGAACCAGCGCGCGAGGAGTGCGCGTGCCTCACGGCGGCGACAATCTATTTAGTGCACATTTTACCTTTACACAATCTATTGGTGCCGTTAGTGTTGACCTGTCGTACGCTGGCAGTTGTGGTGTATCGTGAGGTGCTGTAAACACCTACACTGGTCCACAAGTAGTCCTGATATACTGTTCAATTTATAGTCGGAGGGGATGACGAAAAGCAACACCTTTATTTCTCTCGCCCGATGACTTAGAAACAGAGGATCTGCTAGAAATACTTTGAATGAAAGCTAAAGACATTGGAGCAACGTAAAAGAATGATATGAAAATAATCCATGCGCAATAAGAGCTAGTAGAATAAATATATCTTAGGCTCTATGAAAAGACCTCGTTATAAGAGCGGGTAAAGTACCTAGTAGAATAAATATCTAATGGTGTGTTAGCTCTGTAGAATAACGCGAAAATATGAGACTTACATCTCAGGCTCTATGAAAAGACCTGAGATGTTCTAACGACTCGGCAGGTTCTTTACTATAGTACGGATAGGATAGATAAGTAAATTGTCCGTAACATAGGGATAGACATTCCAATATTGACGAGCCTCGCCGGATTCCAACATCATGACTGAGATGGCCCCGGCGGAGCTTGGCGGCGTTCCTATATGCGCAGGTCAGGTGCTGAATCACGGAAATCATCGAGAACACACCCTTGCAAGTTTCTGCCCTTCAGATAAAACAAGGAGACAAGACCGCAAGCCTTTCAAGCACCACTGCCTTTCGAGCCAGGCGAGCAAGTGACGATCCCAGAAGAGCTTGAATAAAGTGTCGAGCCTTTTATCCCATGGACTAGGAGCTCGCGAGAGATGGAAGGCCCAATTTTGACATGCGTATTTCAGAGCGTCAGAGGCTGATCGGCTTTGTTCCTGTGCTTCTTTTGCAAAAACTGCAAACGCTGTCATAGCATAGATGACCTCTATGTCTGGTAAACGACGATCTTCTTGGAACGCATGTGTGGAGTGATCCTGGGGTTGAAATGCCAGGAATGCCGGAAAGCCCAAGAAATCCGGCAAGTTCTTGAACTGTTCGATGACTTGAAAAGCTGGCCGTAAAGGTATTTCTGGGATGATTGTGTACTCGCTGATGGCTTCCAATGTGCTCGAGAATCCATCCATTGTTACCCAGACAGATGCTGCTGGAGTCATCTGCCATGCTTGACCATGGGGCGTCTGTAGCCACTCTCGCCCGCTCTGTGTTCGCAGCCACTCTCTCCCTTGCCATGTCTGTAGCCACTCTCGCCCGCTGCTTTTTTCCAGCCACTCTTGCGCACTCGGGGTCCGCAGCCAGTCTTGCCCTGCTGGAGTACTATGCAGCCACTCTCCCCCACTCTGGGTCTGCAGCCACTCTCCCCCACACTGGGTCTGCAGCCACGTCTGCAGCCACCGTCGTCCTCCCTCGGTCTGCAGCCACTGTTGCCCTCCATAGGTCTGCAGCCACTGTTGCCATCCCTCGGTCTCCAGCCACCGTTGCCCTCCCTCGGTCTCCAGCCACTGTTGCCCTCCCTCGGTCTCCAGCCACCGTTGCCCTCCCTCGGTCTCCAGCCACTGTCGCCCTCCCTCGGTCTCCAGCCACCGTTGCCCTTCCTCGGTCTCCAGCCACTGTTGCCCTCCCTCGGTCTCCAGCCACCATCGCCCTCTATAGGTCTCCAGCCACTGTTGCCCTCTATAGGTCTCCAGCCACCGTTGCCCTCTATAGGTCTCCAGCCACCGTTGCCCTCCCTCGGTCTCCAGCCACTGTCGCCCTCCCTCTGTCTCCAGCCACTGTTGCCCTCCCTCGGTCTCCAGCCACTGTCGCCCTCCCTCGGTCCACAGCCACCGTCGCCCTCCCTCTGTCTCCGGCCACCGTCGCCCTCCCTCTGTCTCCGGCCACCGTTGACCTCCCTCGGTCTCCGGCCACCGTTGACCTCCCTCGGTCTGCAGCCACCGTTGACCTCCCTCGGTCTGCAGCCACCGTCGCCCTCCCTCGGTCTGCATCCACCGTTGCCCTCCCTCGGTCTGCAGCCACCGTCGCCCTCCATAGGTCTGCAGCCACCGTCGCCCTCCCTCGGTCTGCAGCCACTGTTGCCCTCCCTCGGTCTGCAGCCACCGTTGCCCTCTGTAGGTCTGCAGCCACCGTTGCCCTCCATAGGTCTCCAGCCACTGTTGCCCTCCCTCGGTCCACAACCACCATCGCCCTCCCTCGGTCTCCAGCCACTGATGCCCTCTGTAGGTCTCCAGCCACCCTTGCCCTCCGTAGGTTTCCAGCCACTCTCGCGCTTCGTCGGTCTTCAGCCCCTGTTGCCATCCGTAGGTGTCCAGCAACTCTCGCTCGCTCTGGGTGTCTAGCCATTTTGGCTTGCTAGAGCGTCCAGCAACATGTCGCCATTCCTGAGGCCATATCCTACCCTTGTGCCACTCACTCGCGCTCTCGGACTGCAGCCATGTGTTCCCCGCGTGCGTTTTCAGCCAGTTCACCCCCTTGTGAGTGTACAGCCAGTCCCCCCCCTCCTCTGTCCGCAACCAATCATCCCCTCCTTGGGTCTGCAGCCATGCACATCCATCCGGGGTTTCTAGCCAGGACTGCGAACCCGGACCGCGAACTCCCCGGAGCCATAGCAGACCTGTAAGAACGTGCAGTGGTTCTGGTGGCTCGACGATAAAGGCTAATGATCGTTGTAAGCTCTGGGGGTCGTGGGTTTGTATAGTTTGGCTGTGCTCTGTCAATTTTAAGAGCGCATCGAGGAGGGCTGTGCTTTCCCGAATTTTCTTCACCATCAAATGGAGAGAGGAATGAACGAGTAGCGAATGGGGTGATGGAATATCGCGTACTTGGGGGAGGCTGCAGTTAGAGGGGTCGGAAACATAGTCACGGATGGACGAATGATATATATTCACGGGGAGATTGCTGTTTGTAGGAATATCCATGACAGAACGTAGCTGCATTAGTGTTGTCTCGACGTCACTGCCCTGACCAGGGCCAAGGAGTTTAGAAATTTGTGAGATCGGCATAGGGTCAACCAGGGCAGCAACAACAGATAAGTGCAGATATGCCTGCTTGGAGTTGGCACATGTGGAAAGGATAGCATCGTATAACTTGTACACCTCCGTTCCTGGTAGCAGTTTGCTCGTTAGCTCGAGCATGAGCTCGAGTTGGTCACTGGGATCATTATCTCTATCATCAATAAACATCATTATCGTAGTCGCCACGATGAAACGTCTGCCTGCTCTGCTTGCCAGGCATGCAAGCTCATCCGCGGAGGGCTGCGGGAAATCGGGATGACGACTTTGCAGGTCTCTGAAGGAATGCTGCAAGAAAATATAGATGTCGTTGTCAACATCTGCGCCGTCTAATGAGATGGTCCTAAAAACGCCCTCCCCAGAAGTGTTCACCGGTATCTCGCACACCAGCGAGCGCATCTCGTCGTTTTGAATGGCTTTACGGATACGCTCTTCCAAGCGACTCGTGAGCAGAATGTGGATCACGGGAAGATCAGGATCACGAAGAGCTTGGCCAAGCAGGGAGATCAGCTCAGCGACGGTTTCGGGTTTACATTCATCAAGGGCATCGATAACAAACATCGGAGGCATACACTCGCGCAGTCTCCATTGAAGGTTCGAGAGAGGTTGACGAAATAACGCCTTCATCTGACCGTGAAGACACTTGCTGGGGTCTAAAACTGCAGGATTCGTGCGGATAGCTCCATTGATGTGCGTCTTGACGCTGGGAAAATTGCTCGCAAGCTGGTAGGCAAGCGTCGCAAAGAAATGACCAGTCGTGCTGCGCTGTGTGTGCTTGCGAGAGAAAAAGAACGTTCCCGCAAGTCTTGTTTCGATCTTCGTCTTCTCTGTCACTTTCAGAGATCTCATCCTTTCAGCTACAGTGAACGCAACAGCAGACTTCCCGACGCCTGCCGTGCCGTGCAGCCAAATGATTTGACTCTTCTCTCGGTTGTCTAACAATCCGTAGATGTAGTCGAGAAGGTCCACCCGGGTCCCTTCCAAACATTTTGGATGTGGCTGGCGTTCAGGGGAGTCAAATTCAGCACCCGGGACAGCTTCTCCCAAGGCCCTTCAGACGATCGAGGAACTGTTAATAATGAGGTCAGACCGCGAGAGGAGATAAGAGAAGGAGATACTGACACTGATCCTGGTCACTCATCGACGATAAAACGTGACTGCAATCGTCGGGAAAATACTAGCTCTGTTCGACAGTGTGTCAGTTGGATATCTTATAGGCGACGGCTATCACGAAGGACGTACGCTTGATTGAAGAATCAAAGTCTAAGCTGTAACTTCAATGAAGCTATGTTTGGGCGTCAGGCTGTCCAGTCAGTGTGTTCAGCGGTATTAGGCTAGGTAGCTCGGAAACGATCAAGCTGTGGAGTAATAGTAATGTTTCAAGCCCGCTTGGATTGAATGGATGGATGTTCGATTCAGTTGTAGGACTGTGATCAGCTCGTTGAATGGTAGTGGAATGCAGCTGAAAAACGAGCGGGCGCTTACCTACAAATTATTACACAGCAAACATCTCGCCATCAATGAACTCGTTAAAATAGAAATCACTTGCTGCCTCATATGCGTTTCCACTTCTCAACCTCGTATCTACTGATTGTCCCATCTTCGGTACCATATGACACGGTCGTACAATTTCGTCGACGTGGATCACAGTAGCATGGCGGCGGAGTTGGCGTGTCCAGCGAGAGACTTGTGGGTCTTTCAAAATGGTCTTCAGGTTACACTCTTTGCATAAAGGATGGCAGTGGCGTGAAATTTTCGTTCAATTAGGAAATGTTGGACTTGGTGAAAATTTGCTCGTGTAGCCTTGTACTACCTGTATTATCATCTTCACAACATGAGATTTCGCAAGATCAGTCGTGACGTGAAACTTGCAGCAATCCGATTCCATGAACGGAACCTTCTGAGCCTTTGCGACATCCTAGATTCCTGCGGATTTTCCGAACGCACTTGGTTTCGGATTTTGAGGCTCTGGCGCCAAACCGGCGATGTCGTGAACCGTCAGCCTAGCACAGCAAGGCGTGGTCGTCTGCGTGCTCTCGATCGTGAAGATATTGATTGCCTGCTTTGTCTTGTAAGGCAGAATCCTGACAGCTCACGCACCTCCTCGCAACAAACTAATTCATATCTGTCCATTTCACGACAATCTTCCGCAAGCTCAAACGTGCTGATGTGAGCTACAAGAAACTCAAGGTGGTGTAAGGATCTTTGTGGGCTGGGACTGCTCAGGCTCGTTATCTTCGCCGTCAGAGTCAGAGTCAGGTTCCTCTTCATCCGAAAGTTCTTTGATTCGAGTATCGTCCTCATCGGAGCCATTGGAATCAAGGTCACTGTCATGCTCTAGCAGGCTCTTGTTTTTTAGAGGCAGGAATAGTTATAAATGGCATGATGATAATGAATTACAAGGAATATGAGTGTACGATGAGCAAAATTTCACCAAGTCCAACATTTCCTAATTGAACGAAAATTTCACGCCACTGCCATCCCTACTATCTCTGGCCCAGAGTTGCAAAACTTTTCGATGTTCGCGTGATAGCTCAACAACAACACAACATTTAAAACCGGCGACAACAGGGGGACATAGGATTCAGTCCAGGCTTCAGCGCTATGTAAAACACATTTGCAAATTTTGTTGAGGCTACGTTGCCAGAGAGAAGCCGGCGTGAACGGTGTTTGAACACAGAGTTGCAAAATTTCTCACCTGCATAGAATTGATCATGTCACACTGTGTCACACTGCCGTTTTTACTCTCCGACGCCATCAAGTGTTGATCGAATGAAGTAGGGCGTTGGATGCCGAGCGGAGCTTGATGACTCCGACCACCAAATCACTCCTCCTGTCACGCCCTGTGTCTCGACAGTACAATATTTGTGTCGCACAACACAGCTCGGTTTTTGTGTCGGAAAAAATTAGAGCAGTGTTAGAAGGTAATGAGGAATCATGCGTAAAATTCCTGATTTTTTTTGGTCGATGCGATGGCTTCCCTGTGATGGATTGGCGTGGAAAGTACACTTTCTGAGCAGTGTTTTACTCCCGCAAGCACTTCTCGTCCATTTTTTGTGAAATAAAAAATACAGACAGTGAGCTATGCATTGGTCATCCTTCAGAATCATTGTGCAAAGAAAATGAGCGAAAGATGAGTGTGCTACATCGCATTTTGCAACTCCGGGCCGTTTTGCAACTCTGGGCCAAAGATAGTATGCAAAGAGCTGTAAATGTTTCAAAATTCACTGATCTGATCAGCTTCTACGCCCTTCCACATGGCTTGGAAAAATCCGGAAATAATTTCTCGTATGCTTAATTAGATACAGATTGAAGGTGACGAGAGCACCAAGTAAAGTATTTGTGTCATTCAACGGCACTCCACGAACTATAACTATCAGTACATCACTTCAAAGCCATCATGATGACCACGACCAAGCATGCCGTGTGACAGTGTGACTGAGTTTGAAAGACTCTACTTTGAAGTTCTAGCTCGTTCGCATGGCATTGACCAATAACACGGGTCAATTTCATGATCTGGGATACTGCAGTTTGGTTAGGTGATGCGAGTCAGTGCTGCACTACAATGAGAGGTAACTTTTCTGAGGGAGGTCTGTACTATAGACTTGACTGATTGCTCCCGCTCGCAGGTCGTCTGACATGAGGGCTCCGCCCTCCCCCCACTAGATATCATTCCTAGAAGCAAAACCACCCTTGTTGCATTGGCCGAGTCCTCGCGTGTTCTTCGCTCTCACAGGGAGGCTCTTGCATTCGCCGAGTCCTCACGCATCCGAGTTATAGGCCCACACCCCGCCGTTTTCCTGCTTGTATGATAGTCACACACGTCTGCAGGCACTGGCGCCAAGTCGCCCTCTCTTTGCACGGTCATCGACTGCACCCTTACTCATTGGCTAGTCATCATGCTTGAGAGGCCAAAGGAAGCTGCTTTGGTCGTTACATGCAGTGCATCGTTCTCGTTCTCGCCATTGTGTGGAGCAGCTTCTTTCACAGTCACCTCGAATCAAAGTCCTCCAGTTGTGCACATTATGGAATGTTGATCGCATTTTATCATCGCAGCCCGCGCTGTGACTTCAAATATCTAAGTTCTCGGCCGCGCAACGAACCATCATGGACATATCACACTCAACTTTCCAAGGACGAGCGCCCCAACTTCGGAGCGTTGAGCTTATACAATGCGTCTTCAGCTGGACATCATATATTTTCTGTGGGCTTCGAAATCTATATTTGACAGATATAGGATTTCTCTCTTATCCCACTCTGTCGCTGCTCCTCTCAGCTCTGAGACGTATGTGCGACTTGGAGGGACTTGCGCTTCCGGCGCTGTTTATAAGTCCTGAAGACACTGAGCCCTTCGACTAAGTCCCACTCACTCGCTTGAAAAGTATAGCGCTAGATGCTCACGACGTCCAAAACATTACATCTCTCTTCTCACATCTAGCCCCTCCCATTGGTGTCAAGATCGCTCTAAAGATCACAGAATATGTTGATGGCCCTCAAAGCTGTTCAGGTCTATTTTCGGTCATGGATAAGGACTGAAACGAGTTCCATCATTCAGTCCCTGCGTGCCAGCCTTTCGTTTGACACATTCGGTGTCCGATTCAGTACATCGATGGCATTCACATGTCGGCCCTGTCATTGTCCCATTTGCAGGGATGAATATTCTGATTCTAATGTGCGTTCGGAGGATTAAAACCAGTGTGTCTGGACCAGTTACGATCACAGTCGAATACCTTGCGTGGCGGATGGAAGAACATACATATGAACTTATTTGTAATTTCCACTATCTAACATCTTAGTACATGGCTCACACTGAAGGAAAACCCCTACTCTTCCCTCCGATCATAGACATCGTTGATAAAACCCGTGCTGAAAATGAATAAAACATCGACGCTAGACCACTCGAGGAGTTCGAGTCTCATTTGCATGCAGTATGAGGAACGTAAGAACCTAAATGGTTCTCGCGAGTGCGAAGGGGTGTGGAGACCGCTAGTAGTTAGGGGTGCGCTGTAGAGTTAGATTAGCGTTAATGAAAGTTATGTGATAAGAAGTGTGACGAGTTTTCGAAATGATAAACGATAGGTATAACGAGACTGTTAGATGACGAGTGCGAGAAGGAGAGTCGATACTGGTTATTATTGCCTGTCGTAGTGAGTGTACATGTGCTACTTTTATACTTGAAAAGTTAAGGGTCCTCGGGTATGGTATGCCAAATTAATTATGTGAAAACGGACGCTGAAGGGAGTGGCGTCGTGCCTGACAGGGTAGAGTAGAACAGAGAGAAAAAGAGTACGAAAGGATTAAGTGAGTGGCGATATAAACGGGTATGGTATTTGAAGGAGTGACAAGAGAGACAGCGTTATAGACAGAGTCCAGACTGTGATGACCGTGAATAGGGCGATAATGACGAGATAAGGGTGCTAAGGGTCGAACGAGTTGGTAGTGACGAAGAATTAGCGGTAGATTGAGGACGGGGACTTGCTGGTTGACGGCGGTGGTGAGCTGCGGCGGTGGCAGTTGAGGTGAGTGTTGATTCGGCCGTTTCCGGCGATAGACGATTGGTAATCCTTATAGGAACAGGTGTATTCAAGAAAGCTGGTATAACACTCAGTCTTTCAGGGAGTAACATGAATGATGCTCACATCCACCCCATACTGCCGGGAAGTAATTTGTGATGAGTTTCCGCTGCGAACATTGCGGCCACGCAAACGATGAGACTCAGTCGGATACGACTTTTGAACCTTGAACGTTTGTGAAGAGGATGAGTGATATATCTAGGATAACCCTGTCACTTCTTTCAGATACCCCACATCCAACCTAGAGGAAGAGGTGACCGAAATCGGTTTTGCGTGCGTGATCACATTGTTTTGAACGTCCACCTATCTATGGGCA
This sequence comes from Suillus paluster, assembly GCF_016628075.1. NCBI lineage: Eukaryota > Fungi > Basidiomycota > Agaricomycetes > Boletales > Suillaceae > Suillus > Suillus paluster. The sequence continues at coordinate 71,262 of NW_024537624.1, forward strand.
CATCAAGGTAGTTGCGGACGAGAACGACTCAGGCTGCTCGAACATCATCGTCGTTGGTAGAAAGTCAGTTGTCGAAATCGCTTCTTGGACCGCTACCAAGTGGCACCCCGACTAGGACCCCGAAACCCAAACTCAACAACGCGCCCGACAGAGTGCCCAACGGCGGAAACGCCCCAGGCATTTTCAATCTAATCATCTCCCATCAAATCAAATCTACATTAGCTATATTCATTTACCATAATGTCTGAAGAACTCCCGGAAAACTCCCAAAACACAAAACAACCAGACCCAAATGTCATGCTGCCACCTTCACACCATCCAGAAGATCAATACCTGAACTCATTAATGACCCGGCCAGCTTTTCATCAATAATAGATGAACGAACAGCAAGAGCCGAACTAGAATCGAGACTATTCATCACTCGAGCAGCCGAAGCAACTCTGGACACTTTAACTACGGCCCTACTTGACTTCTTGGTCCAAGCTCCATCTCTTACTCCAATGCACATCGACGTAATTAGGGCTATTGCGATTCTGCTGTTCAAAGCCGACCACGAACAGAAAGCACGAACCATTTCCAACGCCGTCTGTACACAACTCGAAGAACCAATCAATAAGCTAAGTGAGTTAATGGACATTAGTACCAATGAAGCAAATGGCAATCAGGCTCTAAACGAAACAATAAAGAAAGCAGAAACAACAGTAAACGAAATAACCAACAGCATGATAACGATCAAAGAGGCAGTAGATCAGCTCACACCATCCATCAAATTGATCCAAGACAACCTCACCGACGCCAGTAACATCGACTCCCGACTAGAGAAGCTGCAACAAGAAGTAACGACCCTAATCAAGGAAACGACCCAGAAATCCAGCTACAGGACAGCACTACTATCTGGACCGGATAACAACGCCCACAATCAAACCAACCAACTTGCAGCAAGAGACGCAATTAAGGCCCGTCAAATCCTCATTAACGTTGCCCTCGACGGCCCAATAGCTCCAACCAAAGTATCACACGCTCAACTAGTTGAGAAGATCAAAGCGGCCCTATCAACCATCGTCTCCACCGACATGCCAGAACTGAACATTTGCTCAGTCAATCAATACCGCAATGGTGGAACAATCCTGGAAATGATGAGCATGGAAGCTGCAGAATACCTTAAGAAAAGCGATATTAAGGAAAGATTCATTAAGAGCTTAGACCCGAAAGCCATAGTCAAAGACAGAGGATACCTGGTGATCATCCAGTTCATCCCGCTGACATTCGATACTGACAGCGAAAGTCAAATCGGCGACCTCGAGAAGGAAAATGACTGGGAGCAAGGAACCATCACATCGGCTAGATGGATCAAACCACCCAACAAATGCACCAACCATCAACAGGTCGCTCACCTACTGATGGTACTCAAAAACCCGAACGACGCGAACGAGGGGATACGCAACGGAATCACGCTAAACCAGAACCGCCTACAAATGAAGAAGAATAGAAGAGAACCTATTCGATGCGCTAAGTGCCAGCACTACGGCCACATAGCTCGAGAATGCACATCACACCGCGACACCTGCGCCAACTACTCTGAAGAGCACAGGACCAGTGACTGCAACAACAGGAACAGACAATGCTGCGTCGCATGCGAAATGGAAGGACACGCTAGCTGGGAACGAAGCTGCCCCGAATTCAAACGTAGATGTGAGGACCTCAACAAAAGATACCCAGAGAACACCATGCCCTACTTCCCGACAAACGAATCCTGGACCCAAGCTACCGCCCCACCGAAAGCATCCCCCCAACTCACTCGAACTCAGGACCACATAATGCAACCACGAATGCAGGACACTCTGGACAGGCATATGAACCTGAGAGGAGGAAGACCAATGAGAGGCACCTCCCATCTACCACGCAACACCGGATTCTCCTCACGATGATTGCCACCTATCTCCCTCATTCACTCTCCATTGCCAGACCCTCCCTCAACACCCCCAACCAATGTCTAACACACCTGATGAACAAGCTGTAAGACTACGTATATGGCAAGAAAACCTAAATAAATCAGAAACGGCACAACACTGTATACTAAGCGGCCCATTCACAGCGAAGGCATTCGATATAGTCGCCCTACAGGAACCATGTATCGACACGCTAGGCAACACGAGAGCTACTCTGGACTGGAACATTGTCTACCCAACCCACAGACTCACCCTCGGTAATCGATCGCGCGCAATCACCCTAGTCCACAAACGAATAGATACTAACAACTGGAGACAAATCCCATTCCCATCACCAGACGTAGTAATCATTCAAATGCAGGGCACATTCAGAAAGCTCACCCTAATTAACATCTACGACGACAGCACAAAACGGGAGACACTACCCGCACTTGCCACATTCTTAGACAGGGAGAGCCGCACTATCCGATCTTCACCCACGGACCACTTAGTTCTCCTAGGCGATTTCAATGCGCATCACCACCTTTGGGAAGAAGCCAGAAACGTCCACCTATGCTCCCCTCTGGAGGCCCAGGAAGTAGCACAACGTATAATTGAACTAATGGCCGACTATAATCTACAAATGGCGCTACCGAGAGACAAACCCACCCTTCAATCGACCAGCAGTGGAAACTGGACAAGACCGGACAATGTATTCTGTACCACCCATACACTGGATTCCTTCACTCTCTGTGATACAGCGCCTAGACGCCGCCCCCCCCTGTACCGACCATGTACCCATATACAGTACACTAGACCTCCCTATACCCCACGCTTCTACGACAACTACGTTCAACTACTGTGATGTCGACTGGGAAGAATTCTGCAGCGCTCTCAACAGAAACTTAGCTGACTTTCCGGAACCAACGACCATCACCTCAGAGGAACAATTCCAAACAGCCGCCGCCAACCTCGCTACAGCATTAAGCTGAATGGTCGAGCAGAAAGTCCCAAAAACTAAACAAAGCCCCTATGCGAAGCGATGGTGGACAAAGGAACTGATGCTGATGATGAAACAGAAAAACAAGCTAAGTGACTTATCCTACAAGTTGAGAGGACTCCCTGAGCACCCCGTCCATGAGGAACACCGCCACTATCACAACCAAGTAACCGAAGCAATCAGAAAAATGAAACACGAGCACTGGATAGAGTTCTTAGAGGAGCTGGATCAACAATCAGTATACACGGCGAACCAATACGTAATGACACCTTATGGCGACGGAGGGAGATCTAGTGTACCAGTCCTCAAAGTTAAGAACGAGGAAGGCAACCTAGTAGAGGCTATCACCAATGACGAGAAAAGCAAAGCACTTGCCAACGCCTTCTTCCCTCCACCCCCGGCTAACAGCTCTGTCCCAATCGACTACGACTACCCCGACCCAATAGCTGCCTTCTCAACGATCACGGAAGCACAAATCGAGAAAGCGATAGCCAACACAAGCTCCTACAAAGCGCCGGGACCAGATGGAATCTGCAATATCATCTTCAAACGAGCATCATCCATACTGACACCATACCTCAGGCACCTATTCAACGCTGTCTTCAACCTCAACACTTACTTCAACCCCTGGCACGAATTCACAACGGTAGTCCTCAAGAAACCCGGGAAAGCAGACTATACTACACCTAAAGTGTATCGTCCCATCGCTCTCATCAATACAACGTGCAAGCTACTAACGGCAATCATAGCTGAACAGGTCACAGATCTCATGGAACGCCACAACCTACTACCCAACACTCACTTTGGAGGACGACCCGGGTGCACAACAACGGATTCCTTACACCTTCTAGAAGCAACGGTCAAAAATGCATGGCGAAACGGAAAAGTAGTGTCAATACTCTTTCTGGACATCGAAGGAGCATTTCCCAATGCAGTCACCGACTGACTAGCTCACAACATGAAGAAAAGACGCCTCCCACCAGAGATCGTTCAGTTTACGGTCAGGATGTTGTCAGGATGCAAAACGCAACTAAGGTTCAATGACTCGACATCGGACTGGATACACGTGCGCAACGGAAGAGGACAGGGAGACCCGCTATCTATGATCACTTATCTTATCTACAATGCTGACCTCATTGATATAGCCAATCCTCGCAACAAGGAAACAGCACTGGCCTTTGTAGATGACACAGCATACATAGCGATAGGCCTATCATTCGAGGACACCCACGACACACTCAAAGACATGATGGAGAGACCGAACGGAGTGCTTCAATGGTCAAAGGAGCATAACTCAAGGTTTGAAGTCAACAAGTTCGCGCTGATTGATTTTACCCATAGTCGAACACGTCCCCGCCCACCACTTGTCCTACAAAACACCACCATACATCCCACTGAGCACCATCGTTTCCTCAGCCTTCTAGTTGACTAAGAACTGACTTGGAAATATCACACAGGACACGCTATAGCCAAAGGAACGGAATATGTCCTACAACTGTGACGACTCTCTAGACCAGCAAACAGGATATCAGCAAAACTCATGCGCCAACTCTATCTAACCGTAGTGGTACCGAAATTCACATATGGAGCGAACCTATGGTTCAGACCCATCTACTGCAAGGGCATGACAAAACTACAGCGAGGGTCACTAGGAATAGCGAAACGGCTAGCCACAGTCCAGAGAACAGCTGCACTAAGCATTACCAGAGCCATGAGAACAACGGCCACAGATATCCTCGACAACCACGCTAACCTCTTACCGATCCCACTACTCCTCCAAAAGATATGTCACCGTGCCACCCTACATCTCACCACCCTCCCGCAACGACACCCACTATTCCCACACCTGCAGCACATCGCCAGACACCAGAACATATCCCATCACCGCTCATCCCTTCACAACCTCACAGCTACCTACCAACTCCTCTCTAAGAACATCGAAATGATCGACCCCATTAGCAGAGTGGACAAGCACCGACCCAACGCATATTGCCCCCACATCGCTAGAGAGGAAAAAGATGCTATCAAGGAGCAAAGAGAGTTACTAGACAAAGTACAAGTATTCACAGATGGTTCGGGACACAACGGAGGAATTGGAGCAGCGGCAGTCCTGATACGAGAAGGGCAAGCCCCATGTATCCTGAAGTACCACCTTGGATCGGATCGAAAGCATACCGTCTATGAGGCGGAAGTAGTAGGCCTCTCACTTGCAGCGAAGCTCATCGCCACGGAAAGAAACATGATATATCCAGCATCGGTCTTCGTAGACAATCAGGCGGCCATACAATCCGATGAGAGTCAGTACATGAACTTGGGCAGTTACTTAGTAGAACACTTTCACACCTTGACAGCGCAGCTAGCAAATCGCAGAAACACTCACGATCTCAACTTCGACCTCACGATAAGATGGATCCCAGGACATAAGGGAGTGGCAGGCAATGAGCTAGCAGATAAAGCAGCGAAGGAAGCAGCAGAAGGAGAAAGAAAATCAAGCGCACGTGAATGTCTACCCTCCTTCCTCCAACTTGGCAAACTCCCAGACAGCATCTCAGCCCTGAAACAATGGCACCAATCGGACCTGAACATCAGATGGTCAGAAACTTGGAAGAAATCACCCCGCTATGCACGTGCATCAACCATAGATCCCAGTATGCCATCCAACAAATTTATCAAGCTCGTCGCCACTCTTCCTAGATGTCAGGCTAGTATCATCACCCAACTGCAAACCCGCCACTCCCCCCTCAACCAGCATCTCTATCGCATAGGAAAAAGTGAATCCCCTCACTGCCCATTTTGCCTGGAAATAGTAGAAACCGTCCCCCATTTCCTGTTTGACTGCCGTCAATACACAAGAGAACGCCACATTCTTTCGAACGCTCTACGCCACAAAGCAACCTCACTCACCTATCTGCTAACCACCGACGACGCAGTCAGACCGCTCATGCGATACGTCAACGGCACAGGAAGGTTCAAAACCACGTTCGGTGAGATCCCGGAAACATAATACTGTACACAACTTAAGCACGTTTCATATATCAACAGGAAACAAATGTATACAGTCAACACACCAAGCAAATAGATCTCCGAGACTAAAGGGAAAGACTAGCGCCGGCCGCCCAGTCACTGTAGAAGAAGAGAGGTGAAAGGAGCACAACTCGGACAACCGGACCCCAGGAACAAAACCGCGACCAAATCAAAGTCTCGCGCAACATCCGACCGACACCCTCCTCAAGCAACTCATTTAACTACATCATTCCCTCTGTACGAAATCGGCCTTCGCCCGACAATATACCGACGGAGTACGCGTATATCCACTCAACAAACATAGATTATCTCAATACGTACGCTAGTGTAGCGGGAGTAAACCCCCCGTGTATAGGGTTATGTCCGACATAGGGTCTTCGACCCCAAAGGACAATAAACATGGATTTAAAATTAAAATTTAAAAAAATCAGTTGTCTTGAACGCATAATAAGGGCAGCCCCGTCATTATGTAGATAGCTGCCTGGTGCAATTACGTTGCTGTATTCGGGAGAGCTGGCCTATCGATTCGCAAGTGACCATGAAGAAGGCAAGACTTTGAGAAGGATTCACAGTGGAAAGCAAGTGGAAAGGCATAAATGTGGTACGGAGTGAATGTTCGGAGTTTTCTGCTAGTCCGACGTGACAGGGCAGGCCAGGACTAGCACTAAGTCAATCAGCCAGTCCAGCGTCCAAGGGTCAAGTCAAGTGCCTATTAAAACAATTGATACAACATCCCGTCGTAGTGCGGGATGTAGAGCATACAGTGCAATAAACAGGTCTCATGGGCAGGGAATGCACTTACCACCGCCGCCGTCGATATGAATGCGCTTCCTCGACCTCCCGCCGGTTAAACACGTCCCTATACCCATCATCTAGACCTCCATGCACAGTACTTGGCGTCTCGCTTCCTCTCATTTCACGTTTCTTGCGCTGTATTAACGCCAGCGCACGCTCACGTTCCGATGATTCACGTGCGAGGCGCATAGATGTAGCGTCTGCAGGTGGGGGAGGTGGTTTCATCGTCCCATTTGAATCAGGTGGGGTGGGACGTTTGGATTGCCGCCATGACTGCCGAGGGGCGGGGGAAGAATTGCTTGATGACGAGCGTGATGCAAGCTGGTGCGTGATGGCTGTGAGAGGATCATTCCTAGTCTTTGAAGCAAGATCGCGCAATCTGGAACGTCAAAGGGACGTCAAATCTAATGCTGGAACAGTATGAACTACATACCTTAGGCGTTCGCTCTTCTCATCCTCCTGGTGTTCCTTTTCATTACCACGCTCGCTGTACCATGGTTTGAGGTCCTTGGCACTTGGAGCCAGTGGTACACCTTTCTCAGTCTCCGGCTGTGTAGTCTTCTTCGTCGCTCGTATAGCACTGATCGTTTCTTGCTAGCACCATATCAGCATATACGCACAAACTAGCGAGAATAAACCAACCTGTTCTAAATCCCCAAAAAGATTGACATGACCTGTATTTGAGTTGTTGGCAACCACGGAGGCCTTGGCATCCTCAATAACTTTCATATCATCCTCCTTGTTCTTCCCCTTTCCTTTTACAAGCCCTGCACGCTCCCGGAGAAGGCCCAACCGAGCTTCTGCGTCAGCCAGCACTATTCGTCCTTCAGCCTCGGCTTCCTTTTGCGCAGCTTCCTCTTCATCTTTCCGCACGCGCTCGATGTTGTCCCGGCGGTAGGGATGGTATGATTTGTGATGAGCGATGTTGAGTTTGCCCATGTCGAACGCGGATGATGTGCAGACCGATGTATTGTAAGTATAGAGTAGTCTTCCCTAGTCAGACTCGATAGAATGAAGATAGTCGTCCCGAGGCGGTTGGTCAATGGCTCAGTGACACAGCCACTAGATCCATAGTGTCCGCGTATTAGGTCCACGTGCACTGCCCCATAGCATAAACAGCGCGGTGTATTATAACGTACGTTCGTCAGCAAAATAATAAAGGACTTAGATTGGCCAAGGTGCGATCAAGTGTTCAAATCGCGCATAGCTTGGACCTTGATAGCAACTGATAATCTCCTTATCACATCACTATCACCACTTTCTATCTACCGCTTCCGATTGCAACCTTCCGCTCTTCTGTTTCGCTCCTACCTATCTATTTCCTTCAATTCTCGAATTCCGAGCGTCCTTATCCTTCTCACCTTGACAAGCTTCTGCTACGCAGTCTTGAGGAGTATGAATAGGTTTCCACTTCGTTGAGTTGTCGACGTTGCTTCTCAATAAGTATGGTCCAACTGTAATCTGGTTTCAGGCGGTGAGTATCTCTGAGCTTATTTATGCGATTCTCTTGACCTGCTTTAACGATTCGGCGGTTTCTTAATAGGTATATTTAGCCATTATGCTACGGAAGCTGTTAATACTGGTTAATGGGATATGAAATCAGTTCATCAGGTTTCAGTGTTGAGTTGCGACCGCTCGAGCCAAGCAAACGCCGAGGTGCGTCACCTTGGTCTTAATGTTCGTGTTGGACAAGGTAGTCACATAGTAATCTTTCGTATTATCCAAGGGAGTCAATTCACGAATGACTCTGCAGCAGAGCCAAACTTATTAGATGTCGATACATTGTGAGCGTCCAATTTCGTCGATATGACAGAGGAAGATTATTGCAAGGTTGACCTACAACGGATCTCCCAGCTGCTCAGAGAAGGCTTGCAACCTCTCTTTGTGTCGCGGCGGCGGACGTAGTTCCATGGCGCCGAGTAGTCGGTACACAAAAACTGTCGGAAGCACTCATCCGTCTTGACAAGATGGCACCAGACGTGCTGTGCAGAATTCTGAACAGTCTGCGCACACGACCCCATCGCATAAACAGCGCAATTTACGTTCAACGTTATAAACCAAGATATCTAATCATACACCTGGATATTATCTGCATAGTGATTTCGCTGCGTCATGTTCATCCCCAAGGTCCCCACCAAGGATTCCCCCGATTCGTTTGAATTTTGGTGGAAAATGGCCATCAGCGCATTTCTGGTTCTTGCGGGAGGCGTCTTCGCTGGGTAGGTTGCACATCGAGATCAGCAGATGTTGATCAAATGTATCTCGTTAGATTAACACTTGGTCTCATGGGGCTTGACGAACTTCATCTCCGTGTATTATCCACTTCATCGGAAGATAAGACAGAACGGACAAATGCACAGATTGGTGCGTGTAGTTATTGAACGGGTGTCACCTAATTCTGAGTGATCGATGATTAGTACTGAACCTCATGCAAAGGGGTCGTCACTGGGTTTTGGTGGTAAGTATATACTTGCTTTTGTGCTCTTCATCATTCTCAATCTCGACCAAGGTGCTGCTTCTCAGCAATGTGGTTCGTATTCTTGCGTATATACAATTTTGCTCTGCGTACTGAAGATCGGGTTTTAGGTCATCAACGAGAGCTTGCCCATTTTTCTTGACAGCGCGGTGAGCACATTCTTGGTCATAGCCCCTTTCAGTCCAGAGTTAATGGGCTTATCAGATTGGAGGAGGTTTACTCGCTATAGCAATTTCAACAACTGCCATCGGTAAGTAGCAAAATTCGCGCATCCAATCCAACTGACGCGGCGCCCCTCAGTTATTTTTGGGTATGTTTGCTATTCGGTTTGAGCATCATGATTCATGATGGATGACATTTTCTTCTTTGACGGACAGAGAGTAAGTACAACTGTGTCATGCACTGTGCGATTGTATCATGACCACCTACCAAAAGAGTTATACCTCAAGCATTTTGCGCGAGATACGGTCTCGCCATCGGCGCACGATGTGCACCATTTGTTCTCTTCCTTGATGTATCTCTTCGGTGCGCACGCATTTTTGACTGCTAGGATTCAAAGTAATTTCCGCCCTGGCATACTAGCACCCATCGCATATCCGATAGCAAAACTTCTTGACCACGTCTTGGGAGCTCACGATGCACACACCTACAAGAAAGCTGAACTTAAATCCTTCCTCCAATTCCACCGTACTGGCCAAGAGCCTTTGCGCGATGATGAGATCGGCATTCTCAATGGCGTTCTGGAGCTCAGCAGTAAGAACGTGGAGACAATCATGACTCCCATTTGTGTTGGTGTTTTGACCATTTCTTGCAGTGCGCTCGGTACTTATGCGGGTTTTCATTGCTGGCAGGACGTTGTTATGTTGAGCTCGGATACGATTCTGGACCACCCTACTGTTGACGCTATGTATTTAAACAACAATTTTTGTCTTCGCAGGAGCGCACTCACAAGACTTCAGCCTCGCCAGCGGCTTCTCTCGGTTTCCCGTGCACAAACCAGGAAATCCGCTCGCATTTGTGGGCCTCCTTTTGATCAAGAAGGTGGAGAAACCACACTTCGTCTGAATAGCTTGTTGACATTACGTGACAGTTACTAGCGTACGATACCGCGCAAGGGCTCCCAGTCTCACACTTCTCTCTGTCTATTTTGCCTGAGGCTCCGCCATCGATCAACTGTTTCCAAGCCCTCGACTATTTGTACGCTCTCATTTCATGCTTCCACTCATGTCAGTCAGGTGACAACGGAAGCGATTCTTTTTAGCCAAACAGGGCGCGCTCATTTATTGTTGATAAGTCGGACGCCTGGTTCCGCTGGTGGCGGAATTGGTGTGATTACTTTGGAAGGTGAACCATCCAGTTATGTGCACTATTATCGCTGCCTAATTATGTCTCTGCGTCGCTCCAGATGTCATCGAGGTATGGTGTTCGCTTAGCTTTTCCAAGTATATGACATGACATCTCTTCCAGGAAATTATATCAGAAGAGATTGTCGACGAAACGGACCAATACGAGGACAACCAGAGTAAGCAGCGTGCCAAGCGCCTGTTCAATGCGACCGTCATGAGAGAGTGCGTCTGTCTCTTGCTCTTTGTCACTCGTGCATAATTCTATCCCTCCATGCAGCATCGTTGAACGGGAGAGAAGTATATTCACGCGGACGTCCTCTATCGAACCTACGCAAGTGCCTTCCATTAATATCGAGACTGTGCCCCTCCTTCTTGGGCCAGGCCAGGACGACTATCCTCAGGCTTACCGTTGTGTGTACGATTCAATCGGTGAATCATAACACTAATACCCCGAGCCTGTCGAACATAAATGTCCGCTGAGCACCGTCCTGTATTCTAAGACTACATATTGTAAATATTTTCGTCCGCGGATCTTGCTCTAGCCCTATGTTCGTGCCTCGCGTCAGGATAGAACCTCGAACTTCTCAGATATCTCAGTCGGATTTAGGATAAAGATTTCATCAGATTAGATGAGTTTGGTGCGAATCACGATAGGGGCTTGACAGGCCATATGACCTCGTTAGCTAAACCCTGTCGTGTCCGGTGAGCGGAAGAAATATAATCTGCATACATGACTACGCTGACTTACAAACGACATTATCGATCCAAGTTTTACCTGCACGCATCAATCGGGCATGCGTGTCAGTACCAGTCTTCCAGGACTCTTCCTTCCACGTACGTGGCACTAAGCCAGAGAACCTGGCCACCTCCTCAATATTAGTAAACGCCCGAGTGCCAAGATATTTAGACTCCATGACTCTTCATGTCGTTCCTGATGACCATGGTCGACTAATAGTGGTTCTAAAAATAAAGTGGTGTTCTCGGATCCATTCATCCACTTCTCTTGATCAACGACGCGGAAATCCTTGCCAGCTCTATTTACTTGCACTAGACCGCATTCTAACGATAGTCGCCCATATGTATGTGCCATGAGGCTTCCAAATTTCAAACAAGGCCAAAAATGACACATGCGTCATGTATCCAAGGCCCTCTATTACTCAAGCAGCGGTGGAATTTGTCGAAACTCCAGGAGCGACTATAATGACGAAGTCAGCGACGAGCTACGTATTGTGCCATCGGCTTCAGCACCAACGCGAAAGCAAAATTTTGACTCACTGTCCGGGTGTGCTACTCAGGCCGCTGGCTCATCAGACTAGTCATTATTGCAGTATAGATGACCATCAGGCTATTGGTATTACATGGCGCGAGGGGTGAGTAATTAATCCAGGATGCGAAGCAAACGATTAAGACTCACAGACGCCAAATCACAATGTTGGTTGCAGCAATCACCGTTCTTCTTGCACTCATGGCCTGTTTTAACGCAATGACTGACCAAGGCACTGACAGACATAGATGCTGTCAAAGCAGAAATAACGACGAGGAAGGAGAAGCGCATTATCTATACGATGCTTGCCAACGAGAGTCTTTCCAAGGTGGGGGGACATTGAAGGTGGCCTTTCTTTTATTTGGCAGGTCTCGGACGTTCTAATGATCGGCTGGCATAATGGTTGCGTCTACTAGTAGAACTTCACAGCAAGAATATAGGCAGAACCTAGTGGCAGAACTTCAGGGTGAGAGTATAGACGCAATCTGGTAGAATTTAAGCGCCGATGAATAAACAATCCAGAATAAGTATGGAAACCGTAAGCACATGAACTTACACAAACACAACCTGGGTGACGGGGATGCATATCGTGGGCTAGCCAAGAATGCCATCTGACGGAACCTACTCCATGCGTTAATCACGATTGAAATGTAACCACTGGCGGGCTTGTTCGTGGCATCTGCGAAGTCTTGGCTAGTATGGACAGAGTGATCGCCTATGCGGAAGACATCTTGGAAGAAAGACCCGTCTGTGGAGTCAGTACCACACTGGATGAACTATTCGGAATCATTTGCCTTATAGGTCGATCGAAGAAGCACGACTCAGAACCGTGGACCCTGAGGGAATGAGTGTACGGTAAAAACAAATGTGTGTTTTCTTACCGAGCACAAACTTGAATCTTGAAGTGGGGTGCCGACCTCGATATCAATATAATATCGAGTATCTGAGTCCTTGGAGTCTACAGCAGTACATACTGGAGAGCAGCCTGGACATTGCAACCACCGTTGATGATTTCCTGGGCTAGAACTTTTTGCCTGCGACCTTGACTGTCATCTTGGTCGTCGCCTTCGACTTTCTATTGATGGTGTCGTCCGAGTCTTGTCCTCCTGTGTCAACTCCTTAACCAAGGCGAATGCAGAAGGGATGTCCCCATCTGTCAGATAAGTGAGCACGTTATGAAGATACCGCCTTACTGGGCGACTACACCGTTGATACCAGCTAGAGCATCCTACAACACAAGCTGTAGCACCGTCTGCGCACAGAACGTTGTGTCAGCAGGGTAAGCTACCGCAAGATATCATTACCAGGACTCACCTCCAGCAAAAATGTTATCGAATTCTGATGAGAGTGAACACTGAGCGCTGAGCCATTGAGGGTTGAATTCAGCTGGAAGTATTCAGTACGTCAACATTTATATGCTTCACACTTAGAGCTTCGATTACGGATGCTCAATTCCAAAATGTCGTTGTCGCTGCGCACTTGACCTTACGGTCATCCTTTCGCAAGTTACCTGAGGCTACATAGACCCTAAACCTTTCCTAATTTGTCCACCACCGCTCGGCTAAACCTTCGCATGGGAGAAGTTCTAAACCTTGTCGCAGAGTGTCCTCGTCCTGATTCTCACTGTACAGTAGCTACCTGAACCTTTTCATGTAGCAGTATCCCTAACGACATTTTAGAATTGAGCATCCCAGATGCCCTACGTGACGCTAGTAAGTACTATGTTGTGGGCAAGAGTCTGACATTCTGCCTCGTGGCATGGCATAACTGGCACTGCCAGGCAGATAACAGAATGTGGCAGAATTCAAGGTGTGTAAACCTCACGGCGGGGTTAACAACTAGATTTCTGACAATTTCTGCCTATGCGCGTCCCTTGCCACAAGTACTGGCAGATTCCAGAACATAGTTCTTCCAGGTTTTGCCAGTTCTGCCGGCGGAACTCCTTCCAAACAGGTCTGCCCACAACACCATCATGATCCGTCAAACTTGGACATTCCCTTCAATAGATTTGGCAGTTTGTTTCAAGCGGTGAATGTAGTAACTGACAAATCTAACAGGTAATTTTCAACTAGCTATTGTCACCATCTCACCACCGGTTTAGCAGGTGAATCGGACATTTCACCAGCTCGACAGGTGATTCTAACCTCCTTCCAGTTATATAGATGAGAGTACTAGAGTCGAGAGAGGATCATTACTCCTGGTGATGTTGGTTGGTTGTGTTGAGCCCTATCTTACTATTTTTACAGGTGGTCACTGATCACTGCTATTACAGAGTCTTGACCATGGCTGCTTCTACAGGCCTACTAGCCACAGAACTTCGGCACACATCAAACGACGTCGCTCTGACCAATGCCTTCTATTTGTCTTCATCTCATCCTTCTTCGTACCGTATACAGTCCGCTACTTGCCAACCCGCTTCATAAGATCTACCGAACTTGGGGCCTGAGTTATTCCACGAGGACGCAACCTGTCTTTGCAGACAAACAGAACCACCCTACATAACGAGCGGTGTTCTTTTCTAGCTTGAATCGATCAGCAGTTGCGGAACAGGTACCAGTATGCTTATTTCACATACCCAGCGAAAATAAATATTCCGCGTACTCGCATTCAGTGGCGAACTGAGTTGCTCTCGGTGTGTATCCTGCTTCCATGCTATTGACCAACTTCTTACCTCTGTTCGAGCCCTTTTTGATTGTACTAGATCTGACTCAATCTTTGACAGCACGAATTCACAAGACCATACCATTCGTGCTGTTGACCACCAAATAATGTGAAATTCCTCTCCTAACCCGAGCATGCCTTTACCATTTGAATTGCAAGACATTTCATAGTTCTGTACATCAGGAACTCAGTTTTTCCGACCAACTTCACCCCTTAGAAATTGATTCGAAATCGCAACCGGCAATAATGATGTGGCGGTCCTTCTTCGCACATGCTCATCTTATGCGTGTTCCTGCTACTAGTTTCTCAAAGATATTGATTCAGACAATCCACATCGTTTCAAGCTCCGTTGCTATTCTAGTATAAGTACTCGTCCTCGAAGAGTCATTCCTAAGGCATTAACATCACTCACCTATTTCTAAGCTTCCCTGACCAGTATGCAAACCTCATTCTTCACCAGACTCGCTGCGCTTGCTGCACTTGCCTCTGTTGTTGTTGGTCAGTAATCCTCTTCCTCGATGCTCTATTATGCTCATGTTTATCACTGGGTAACGTCTAGCAATCCCTTCTGATTGTACCCGCAAGATAACAATTAAACCTGGAGATACATGTGCCACAATCTCCGCTCAACACAAAGTCTCGACGTATGTGCAATCATTACTATCCCTGACATCCATTTGACATTGAACGTATGCACAGATACCAGCTGATGAAAGTGAACACCGGCATCATTAACACCGCTTGTGATCTGCATCTCGGAGAAGTAAGATATGTTTGCGTTTGCAGGACACTTGGACTCATTGGTCATAGGAAATATGCCTTGGAATTAAAGACAAAGACTGCGTTGACACCCACGTCGTGAAGACCCACGAGGATTGCACCGAAATTGCCAAAGCAGCTGGTATCCCGCTGTCCACATTGTATGCGAACAACCCAAACGTAGAGAAGCACTGCAGCAATCTATATGCCAAAGAGGTATGTATAGCATGTGGTTTATGGATGTCATTGCTGATGATGAAAATTTAGGTTCTCTGCACTTCGAAGCAAATTTACTCCTACTAGGTGGTGTGTCCCAAGAGTTCGTGTTTTAATTGCAGTACGGGCAATTCTACACGGAATCCTCAAGTATGTTGCATATGTTCTCCCCGACATATCGCACATGAATTAGTTTTCGTGCCATGACCGAATTTGTAGTAGTATTCGACACTTGTTTTGCAATGCAATCCTTGGTCCAACAGTTAAATCACCACGGAAAATTCTACACGCACCATAATGATTCTACCCTTAGGATGTATTGGACTTCTGTGTCGCGTGCATATCCTGAGGCATGAGGACTATATGTCACAACAATCCTCTAATTTTGACATTGTCGCGTAGGGCACGTGTGTCTGGACTACCAGCCACGATCTTGATACTTCCGACTCCTCTCATATTTCCATCTTTACTGGGCGTGTGATTCTTTCCGAATCTTGTGTGGCTTATTAGCACATATACATGGCCTTTGCGACTCTCTTGATTCTGCCCTAATCACTTGACCTATCTTGTGGGACATTGCCATAGTGCTTATCAATATAATATCGGAGCGCGCAGTCATCATGGTAAACGCCCAGAATCATTATATTGACTTCGCCCAGACTGAAACGGTATGGACTAATCCTGTTTGCTTCCGGGTGATGCATACCGCAGCCATATTACGAACCCTCTCCGGCTGCGCCAGCACCTTACAGCACTGTCCCATCTTACAATGACCACACCTTCTCGAGTTAGATCAGCATGGCTGCACATTCAGCTTTCTAGCAATATCGTCATATCTGATATGGTCTCGACTTCGGCAATACATGCACGCCCTATTAGGCAAGACGTGGCGGTGAGCAATAAAGCAACGACTGCAGCTGCGGCAGAAATTAGACTCATGTGAGAGGCCCCAGAAAGGCAAGCCGTCGAGCAAGGCTGATATCAGAACGTGGATGCAGCCTTTCAAACCCTGGAGGTCTGAGAGTGAACTGCCTCATGCCTTTGGCGTCTAACGAGGTATGTGAATGTTATGAAGCAGCACAAAACCAAGTAGCACATTCACCTCTGTAGCTTACAGAAATTTGTAGATATAATCAAATTTGACGGTCGATCATGTAGAGCCGCAAAGTGCGAAGCTCTGGGCTGAACGAGTTCGAAGGGGAAGAGAGATGATAGTAGACAGAGTCGAGTAGTGCGAGAATCGTAGAGTCAAAGCGTTGATGCGAAACTTGGGTCGGACGGAACGTTGGATCAGAACTGCGGGGTCGACGATGAAAGAAAAGCTAAAGGATAAAGGGAAGAAACGTCATGCAACGAGGCGTGATTATAGTGAAATCGTGAAAATGTGAAAATGTGAAACGTTATGAGTATCGTAAGGGAATGTATCCGATGTGATACCGGATGCGAGAAGTGAAAGCTTCCCGCACCACGTGTATGCGATGCGGACGCTTTGACCTGCGAGGAGATCGATGGGCGGGGCGTAGAGGAATGGGGATCCTTACAATCAAATCAAAAATACGCCGTAGAGATAGTTGTACTCTTCTTGGATGGGCGTCGAGAAGTTTGAAGTGGGTCAGGATTCAGCCAGCCTCATGGCTATGCGTCTAGTGATACAGCTGAGCGTTGTGAAGTAACATTAAAACATCAAGCACACCCACTTCTGTACTTAAGCAAAACACGCAGTCTCTACAAGCACACCTCAACGGCGCGCAATTGAACTTTATGATCAGGATCAGGATGATGGAAAAAGCAGAGCAGCCCGCCGTTCCAAGCATCCCTCCTGTTCAGGTTTTTGAAGTTCATGAAGGTGCCATATTTGCAGCCACAGCCTTCCCTGATAAGTAACCGGCGTATGGTGACAGTCTTACGAATGTTTGTTGACATCTGTTAGGATTAGAAGCTGTTGACCAATACAGCCAAACACCTTCTTATGGAACATTGATTAGCACTAAGGTTTCGGAGTTGAATTGGACGAAGCAAACAAGTACAATGTATTATTATGTAAGCTGGTTGTACCCCTGCCGAATGGTTGGAGTCTGGTAAGATTCTCGACTTTTCTCTTCAATATTCTTGTGGCACGTGCCATGGGCCGGTGCTCGCATGTATTATGTTACAAAACGACAGTAGTAGTGCGGGTGTATGGATAATTAATGAGGAAAAGGTCTAACATGATACATATGTATGTAGATGACTAGTTATCATAAAGCACATGCTGGATGCCTGCAGCCAGTGATATAGATACAAGGGGTAGCATAGAATCAAGTAATGGGGTAATGGAATATGTCCAAACAACGACGCAACTACCACCGCTCAGCCCTGAGATTTCTGAGTTCCCTCTGAACATCTCTGATATCAGATCGATTCCACTCGCCAACCCAATCGCTGTTAGCCTGAGGCTTTGGAGCGAATGGTATATTTTGTGGGCTCGCGTGGTTGACAGACATACTACGCCGCGTCCTATTGGGCACGTCTTCTTCAAAACGTAATTTGGGGGGCGGCCCTTGTGCGGTGACGAGTTCGGGAGGTACGTTCTCTCCGAGATGCCGCGCAAGTTTTGCCATCCGCTTTCTCCGCACTTCTGCAGCGTCATACCTTGGCGTACGAGGCGTAGAGGGAAATGAATCTGAGGTTGGGGAGGCTGAGGAAGGTGTGGATGGTGGTGATGTGCAGCGGTGGTCGGTAGGAGAGACAGGAACGTTGTTCATGCGAAGGTACAATGGTCTAGGTTTATCTGCCGACCTTCTGCCGCGCGCAGGCAGGCCAGGCGGTGTCACTGAGAGGGACTCTGTGCTCCGCATGCTCGAAGGCAGCGAGACCAGTGAAGCGGATGGGGAGTGTAGGGATGTCGTTGAGGCTGAGCTAAATGATGTTACAGATGGGGAAAATGTGTGGTAGTGCATGGATATGGAGCCCTGGCGCTTCAGTGCTTTGCCCGTCGCCGACTTTTTGTTACCCCCGACAGGGAGGAGTGTGACAGGGATATCTGCCTCGAGGAGGTAGGGTGTGGTTCCCATGATTGCCTCCAATTTGCGCGCAGAGCGGATGAGACGCATGCGCTGCTGGGAGTCAAGTGTATTGGTAGTGGGCGGAGGACATGGATATGTGATGGTCGAGATCGCGGTAGAAGACATTGTGCAGCAGGATATTAAAGAGAGGATAGGTTGCAAGTGAGCTGCTCAGGAGCACGTGTAACCAATGGAGGAATGAAAATACACAAGGTCGAACCAAAAGAGCACGAGAAGGACAAAGTACACAGTACTTGTCTAGGCTGTCAAAATTCGGACACGAAGGAAGCAAACTGAATTGTGAAGGTCGTTGATATAAGGGAAAAAAAGACAATTGAAACAAGAAACCTCGTTACCTCCACTCGAGAAGAATTTTCAATAGAACAATGAGCTGAGCGCTGGCAGCATGAGGCTGGCGATAAACAAAATGGGAAGAACAAAAAGACCTGCTGGCAGGCTGCTACCTTAACTATTGTCCCGAATAAGGTGGCTGACGTAAGCAGTAAATACAACACATTCCTCTTTCGTGACATTTCAAAAACATAACTATGGCACAGGATTCAGATAACGAACGCTTAATCCTCCGCGCCTTAAGATATGACGCTTTTCTTCGCAAGACATCCGAGGTCGATGTTCTCCAATCGCATAACCTCCGCCAGACGCCCTTCATTTGTCCCCAGTCCAAGGTGCTCCAATCTACGCGAACCGTCCTCCTCCAAGATTTCTGCCCTTTTCTGCAAAAATAACTTTAGGCGGTCATGGTCAGCGCAGAATATATACAGGTGAGTCAGCGGGGGGGCGACCGGGCGGCTCTTATCAGTATCGTCGGGATAGATGTTGAGTGCATCGAGGAAACACTGGTCGGGTTCGGCGAGAATGAGACACCGAAGCTGCGAGCATGCTGCCAATACGCGGTAAGCGAAAACAACACGGCAGTGATACGATTGTTTTAAAGGATCGTTGTCATGCTTGAATTTATCGTCGAAAAGAGGTATTACATAAATTTCCTGAAGCTCGAGCGATTCGATCTGTTGAAGCAGCGAGGTGTGTGTGTAAAGCAGATCTTCGAAAAGGACCGTAGAAGAGATGTTTTCAGGCAGCTGTAAAGCATGATTCGGGATGACCGTAGTGACTGCACTGTATCCGTGTAACCGTCGCCAGTGATCATCAATAATCGAGCGAGCGATGTGACGTAGCTTGAGGTGCTTCAGTGCAGGTGTGTGAAACGTGAAGAAAAATGAAATAGCGTCCCACTCCTTTACAAAACCAATGGTAAGATGCGTGAGCCTCGGTAATTCGGTTGGCATTTTTTCCCTGGCGTCGTCAGATGCATTAATGGCACCTTGGATCTCGAACCGTTCCAGAGTTTCTTTGTTCAGTTCAAGGACGAGCCTGAGCATATCCATCGAAGGACATTCATCGATGGCCATGTAATTAATTGAGAGGGATGTCAACCGTGTTAATGACCACATCGGCCAGCAGATAGGCAAACCAGACAGTTTAACCTGTTTTAACTTCGGACGGATGTTGTCTTCTGCCTTTTCTGCGATCCGGTGAGTGAGGAAAACAAAAGGCAAGTGATATGGCGGTAGCAATCGATTAAAAAAGCACTGGGCCTTAGCGCCGAAGTCGATTTCGCAGGTCTCCAAATTCTCCATAGGAAGCGCAAGTAAACGACCCATGACGAGCCATGCCACGTGGAATAATATCGCAGTGTACCGAAAGGAACTTGACGCGTGGAAACAACAGACGGAGCCAATCCATTATCACCATCACGCGCGTGCCAAGGTATACGCCTGTGCCCGACACTGTCATAGGAAGTTTGAGTCGAACAGATAACGGGAGTACTCTAGAGCGCAAGGCGAATTCCTGCGCACAAAGGAGTGATCGATTTGCGGTAGCGGGATGCCCGTTAGTGTCATGCATGTTACCCGGCGTGATAATGATATTCGCCCAAAGCGACGAGCAGCTGAGAGCAACATTACGCCAAGCGCGACAGACATGCGAAACCAGGACCGCAAAATCGATCTTTTCTTGACAGTCGTCGTCGGAAATGCCCATCTTGAAGATGTGCAGGATGATGTCCGCAGGTAAAGTAGTAATTGGACCCTTGCGTACAGGTGGGACTTCCTTAGAGCGGTGTTTGAGGATATTCGTGATGAGGGTGTCAATTGGGGTAGGCTGGTTTGATGGTGGTAATGGAGGGTACAAGTCGCTTGGATTATGAAGATAAACCTGTGGCACATAGAACATTTGAACATTAGGTTGGTGATGCTGTGAGGCATGGGCAATCGCCCCCGGGTGCTGAATCATGGCGGGTGGTGCGTTATTAAGAACGGGTGCCTCAGATTGCATATTGTCGAGAATTTTTCTGTGGTAGTTGAAGTCAAGATACAGGACGTGCCAAGGTCCGAAAGGGACTTGCCTGTTGAGAACTTTGAAGTTAAGGAGAGCGGTTAATACAGGAAATACATAGTTGAGTGAGCGACTTAAATACCCTCCCAAGATGCCACAATCCGATTTTGCCAGTAGCCACATTAACAAAGGGCCGGGTGGACGATCGTTACGATTTACGAGGATCAGGTCACTGTGCATGCTTTGTTGCATAATCACCGTGGTACTTACTAGTGGACCTGGTTGATGTGGAAGTATAAATTATCCTGTGCTGTTTGCCACAACGATATTGGCGTCACATGAGCAGCTGTGTGTGGTGTTGTGTCAGTAGGAACCACCCAGCTTGACTTTATTTTTAGAATGGTGGCCCACCACCATGAGTCCATGACGAACTTGAAGTAGTCGACACTAGTCGACCACGATCATCGGAAACGACATGAAGAACCACAATTTCGTGGGCTCGGAATATCTTGGCACTTGCGTGTCCACTACTATCCACTTTTCGCTCAACCTCCGTGAGTCGGCTCCCTACGACGTCACTACGTGGAAAGAAAACTGGCAAGTCATGTCACATGTAAAGCATCTCCGATGGATCCGTGCAGATACTGAAATAAAGCTGTATGTAAACCAGTGTAATCATGTACTGTCATTTCAGCGTTTTCGCCGCTCAAGTTCCAAGTTTGCAGTGAATTCGGCGAGTCGTAGCCGCACTCTTTGCTGGAGTACTTAATCTGTGGCAAAGCGGAGCTGGTGACTGTCAGCAAACTCGACTCGATGGCACCTCTCATTACATGCGCTCTTGTTTTGGCCAGCCTATGGATTGTAACACAGCGGTATAAGGCCACCGCAAGACGGTTGCCTTTACCCCCTGGACCGCCTGGACGTTGGCTGTTAGGAAACAAGATGCCAAAATCATAGTAAGTACCTGTTCAAGATACACTAATATGATCTTCAACTCCTCGCGCAGTGCGCCGTTTCAATTCGCAAAATGGACAGAAGAATACGGACCTGTGTTCTCGCTCAAACAGGGCTCTAGAATTTTCGTCATTATAGGTCGTCACCAGGTACGCATCGAGCAATGCATCATCTGAACAAACATGAAGTAGGTCTCGTCGTAGGCTGCGGTGGATATCATGGAAAAAGAAGGAGCATCTGTGGCCGATCGCCCATGTTCTGTAGTACAAGACACATTGTCTAATGGGTTGATAGTTCTTTTCGCGGGTGGTGAGAGATTGCGCCGGTTGCGCAGGTATATATCTAGTCTGTGGCTTGCAATTGGGACTGAACATCTGGCAGGGTCTTGCATGCAGGTTTGCAACCCAAAGTTGCCGAGACTTACGAGCCCATTCAGATCAAGAATGCAAAGAATCTGGTTCTTGATATTTTAAACGACCCAAAGAACCACCAAATGCATGCCATGCGGTATGTAAACCGACTCATGCTCATGGGGTATGGAATTAATTCGTGCATTGTAGTTATGCAGCTTCCGTGGTCATGTCCTTCACCTATGGAAAAACTACACCAACCGCGTACTCGGATCCTGAAATCGTCACCCTCAATAAGTATCTTGCGCGATTTGGTCGAGCTATCAGGCCAGGAGCATACCTGGTGGATACATACCCAATCCTGCGTTTCATCCCAGGCTACCTGAGCGAGTTGAAGGTATGGCACCAAGAAGATCTTACGTTTTTTAACGGGCAGTTGGACGTGGTACGAAGCCAGATGGTGCGTGATTTGATTTTTCTAACGGATACCCTCGCTCAAGCATTGTGAAGCGGGAAAGAACTGCAGGACCATCCTTTTCAAAGTTCATGTTGGAGCACCAGAAAGAGTACGGGCTTGAAGATAATGAATCAGTATTTGTTGCAGGTGGAATGTTTGCGGCCGGTTCTGATACGGTAGGCTCTTATCTTATATCATGTCCTATCCTAACAACTGGTGATAGACTGCGTCTGCAATCACAGTCATGGTAATGGCTGCTGCCGTTCACACGGACGCACAAGCTCGCGTACAAGAAGAACTCGACAATGTCGTGGGGCGTGCGCGATGTGGGTCACGCCTCTTCCTTATCCTTGGACCCTATTGACTCAGGAAGTTTGTGATCAGTGCCGACCTTTGGAGATCAGGAAATGCTGCCCCAGGTTACCGCCTTCATGCTCGAGAGTCTGAGGTGGAGGCCTGTTATCCCTGGAGGTACAGCTTTCCCCGTTGAGTTTTGATGCCGCGATAATCAACCTGCGCTAGGCTTTGCACATCGCGCGACCAAAGACGTAATTTGGAACAACTATCTCATTCCTGCAGGTGCGACTGTGATTGGCAACCATTGGTCAGTATGCAATTATTCTTATCTTCTCACCTGTTTTGTAACGCTCGTCTTTCAGGGCTATTGCAAATGATCCCGATGTCTTCCCGGAACCACACAAGTTTAATCCTCAACGTTGGATTGACGAGACTGGTCGGGTGCGCGATGATCTCAGGTCCTTCGCCTTTGGATTTGGCCGCCGGTGAGTTGCATTGCTCATCTCTAGACCCGTTCTCGTGACTCACCTGAAAACGTTAGAGTATGTCCTGGTCAACATGTAGCGAATCGTTCTGTCTTCATCAACACGGCTCTCATTCTCTGGGCTTTCCGCCTTTCTGAGAATCCCGCAGCGAAGATTGACACATCTGCTTTCTCGGACTCTACGAATACGCGTGCTGCTCCGTTTGAGATATGCGTGGAGAAGAGAATGGACGAGAGGGTGATCCGGGAACTGTGTGCATCTGGGGAATAAAAGCCCCACGGGGGGCTAAACTCAGATGCGTAACCGCGGGTAAAATACCCTTTCATCTTCTGCGCGACGATTGTCTGGCAGACCATACATTTCTCCGTAGTACTTGTGATTCCGGCTTATACGATAGGGCCATTTTGTACCCAAAGGGTTGAAAATTTGTCGGGCGTTAGCAGTCGTTCTGTCTTGTTGTTCTTATTCTACGTCTTATGCCGAATATCTACGTACTCGCTTTCATCCAACATTTCGTGCGCCAACTGTAGACTCCGCTATCCGGTCGACCTCGTTGTCATCGTCCTCCTCGCGCTCTTCGCTCCTTCCATCGATGCATTTGAGCAGCACGACGTGCCGTTGAGAGGTCTGTGTTTTTATCCGTCTGGCCTTTTATATCTGCAGTTCAGTGATTTTGAGCGAGTTTCGTTGTCTGTAATTCCATTTTTTGGTTCCTATTCTATTCATTCACATCATGCTGTTCATTTTTTTGTTCGTCCTTCTCGGAATTGGGTGTGATGATATTCGGTCAGCGAGTGAGTCCTATAAACGTAATGGCAGAACCGTGGAGCTTATCTCTAGGTCATATGATTGCTCTAGAACTATTAAGTAGGACACAGAATACCACCCCAAAGACTCACGACGTGCAAACATAACGCAAATCACAAACCACCTTTCTTCCTCTCCCCTCGATGCATGAAGTCATAACACGCATTCCCCGGTTCAACACCCAAAATATCTTGCACGCCCTTTCTATCAAGCTCGCATAATTCCCTGACACTCCCCACCTTGCTCATCACATATTTCACATTCTTCGCTGTAACACCTGGTAGACATCGGAGCAGTTCCTCAGCTGCAGCATTGATGCCTGCGCCTGCTTCTGGGTCTTCCTCAGCGCCGATTGCAATCGCGCGATTAGGGTCGGGCTCGAAGGCGTTGGCTTTGAGGTCGTTGAACATATCTGCTGTGCCGAAAGGAGACGAAGACCAAATGATTCGGACGCGAGGGAAGTGGAGAGTTAGGAGAACGAGTTTTGATTGGATAGATGGTGGAGCGCGATCGGTGTCCGTTGGACCTGTAGATTTCTTCGCAGGATATTTGCCTGTGGGTTTGGCGTATGATTTCGCTGATTCTGCGACGGTCTCAAAGATAGTGTGAGGTGAATCTGATGAAATTTGTGGTGTTGAACGTACCTCAAGTGAGAATGCTTTGTTCTCTTCAAACTCGATGAGTAATACAGGCTGCTTATAGTGCACTGACATCAGCTCGCATTGCGTGTACCTGCGACTCTTCAGCGACAGGGAAGCCCGGATCCACGAGACTTACAATCGTCCACTATTGAAGCTCGCCACTAAATCAGGTATACTCTTCCTCTCCACGCAGATATCTGGCGTGAGGATATAATCCCCTACATTCAGCGTCGCCGGAATAACAAGCAGGCCGGATGCGTGAAGAAGCGAAGGTAGCGTGGAACGGAATTCGCGCATGTCGACGATTACCTGTGATGCCATGGTGCTCAGTTCCTTCCTTCCGCCTGCGAGACGGGTACTGATTGTTTTGATGACTGCATCACTTCTCCCGGCATGTTTGTCCTCGAAGATCGGCAGGAGCATGGACTATACATAATTGATTAGCGACTCACACCACACATAAATGAAACCAGACGACGCACTCCGCGCTCCTTGATCAGCTTTTCGAAAGACTCTTTCTCACGCCTCAATCCAGCAAGGTACTTGTGCTCCTCGCAACTGAGTTGGTAGATCATAAAATATACCCGAACGCCCATACCAGGATTGGAATTTCTGTACACCTATCCATTTTTGCCACATCAAAGTCAAGAGTGGCAAGCTATTTAAGATGAAAGACTTACCTCGATGCGCCTGATGAAATCAAGGTTAGGTTCAAACAACACGATAAATCTCGGCTGCAGTTCTGCGAGAATCTGGTCATCCGTGTCATCGGTGTATGCGCGCACGACGACTGTCTGTGAGGGTGCAAGCAAGCCGTAGTGCGTGTCAAAGTCCATTTCTGCCTGGCTTAAGAGAAGCATTTCAAGGAGGAGAGCGTCTGCGTCTGTGTCGGAGGAGACAAGGAGATCTGAGGGTTGACTCGCGAGGCTAGGTCCAATCTTAGCAGGGAATACACAATTACAAGCAGCACGTACAAGGTTGCGATATCATCTGCCTCGTCTCTCGCCTGCACTTTTGGATCCACAGTCGCCGGTTTACTTGGCGCGACAGAAGCGGGTGCACCGCCACGTACCCTTCTCCGATTTGCACTTCGCTCTTGTCTCGTCTTGTCCTTCCTCTTCAAAGCCTCGCTTATCTCCCCGCTGGGTTGCGGCTGCGGGGCAGAAAAATGAGGTGGTGGTTGTTGCCTGGGATGCGTTTGTCTAGCGTTCCCGCCCTTCCAATATAGATACCTCCGCAGCTTGCGCTCCATCATGGGTCGCCCACGAGAGCCTTTCGGAGCAGTGTCATTCATCTCACTTAAGAATCCGTTCACAAGGGTAGAAGAGCGTGGAGAGGAGGTCATAACGAGAACGGTGTTCGTCCCGCGGGTTGGCGGACCTGACACATGTCAAACAAGAAAACTACTTGGTCGATGGGACTCACGGGTCGACACTGCCTCTTGTCTCATCAACTCTTCTTCGATTTCCTGAAGCACATCTGCAAGGAGATCCCACTTCGGAAGTTCTTCGAGCACGGGAGACATGTTATCCGGCACCCATGGTTTCTTCTCTTCCTTCACCTTCCCTTTATCCCCATTTCTGCTTCCAGTTATATCATGCACCTCATCAAGTGCAGCCCATGCATCTTCGTCGTCAACATCAATAATCTCGGGAACAGAAGCCTTGGGTTTTGGAGCAGTAAGGACATAACACCGACGTTTCGCGGTGCTAAAGATAATGTTGGCCGCATCGGTGAGCATCCAAGGGGACTGATGTTGTTTAGCTGCGCCGGTAGCAGTTGTGGTGTTCGAGGCTACGAGAGTTTCAAGGTATGCGTGAAAGGCGAGGGCATCATAGGACAGGAGGTACCTTGATGGAGAACCCAGGTCAGTTTCTGTTCGAAATGTAGAGCAGACAATGACGTAGGAAAGATGGTAAGTCGTAGACACCGAAAGCACATTGGAAAGAGTAACGATCATGATGGAGACGTACGTTAATAGACGTCTGAGCGTCGCAAGGTCACCCACAAGCTGTTTTGTCTTTGGACCGACCTTATGCCAGACGGGGTCTAGCTGCCTGCGAACTACTGCATCAAAAGAGCGGAAGTATGCGGACTCTACATTAAGATCATCAAGGTCGAGCTGTGATGTGCGGACGATTCATTCGAGCGCTAGAATACCATTTCGGATAAACATACCGTTTTGTTAGATCTCTTGAGCTCGGAAAGGGTGACAGTCATGCATTGGACTATGGCGTGGTGAATTGCCTCCATAGGCTCTGTAAGATGCTGGTTCAACTCGATGACGTCTGCTTTACGGGTCTCAAGTGTAGCCTTGACATCTTCGTGAAATCTGGAGCAGAACTGATGAGACATCACCGTTACAATTGCATTGGAAGGCGGACAGCATGAACATCAGTGAGGGAGAGGTTCACCTACCGAGGATAGATATGCACGCTTCTCAGCTGGAGCTCCTTCATGATGTTCTTCAGCGGAGACATGCCACTAGTGATATGCTCCGGCTGATCTGAAAACGCTTTGAGAAAGCCAGTCTTATTCTTTTCTCGGTAAAGCCGGACAATGAACGCTTCAAGGGAGAGAGCAGTGACCCTGGTCGGTGCATTGATTCATCACCGAGCACAAAACGTAGCAGAGCAGAAACGCACTTTTCAGCATGCATGACAATTATACCCGTTATGAGCTCCGTTGGGATGTCAGATTGTAACATGTCAACGATAAGAATGCGGGAGGTGACAGAAATGAGGCCACCATTCTTGTAGAGGTCCTGTCTGCGGGTGTCGTGTTAATAAGCTGCAGAAGAAGAGCGTGAAGCAAGTAGTATTCAAAGTAATCGTTGGAGGACATGAAAAACTCGCCTATCCCGCTTTCCCATTTCATACCCCACAATTCGCAATCCAGGCCGTCTGCACCCCATAATACCCAGTTCATCACCAATAGCAGCCTCCTCTTCTGGCGAGGCATTCAAGAGAAGAATAAGGCTTTGCTTGGAGTCGTATATTTGCATGAGCGTGCATATTATACGACGAAGACCGAGTCCACGGGCAAGGATGAGCAAGTCTGAAGTGGCAGGGTCATGAATCTCCTCGAGAATTGATTTATGAAACGGCAGAAGTATCGACATTGCAATAATTTCAATGGGCTTGGATTTGAACAGTTGCGTACGGGAAGCCAGACGTAATATACAGTCTGAAGATGGAAAACCATGCTCAGAGTCACCGTCAACTTGATTCACTGATTGAAGCTCGCGCCCATTGCCCTGCACGTGATCATGATTCAGGCATCCCCGCCCCAATTTGAGAGACAGCAAACGTTAACGATGGTGAAGTATCGTGTGGAGGCTAAGACGGCTCGCTATAGCGACTTAGTACTTGGCTCGCGACATTTTATCCTTCGCGCTTATACAGTGAGTTCAATCAATCCAACTGAATCAATGCTTGTCTAACATATGTAAGGACGAAACGTTTGATCCCGTGGAACCCTGTTGTTTCAGACCGCCTCCAACGAGCTATCCCTAAATGGACCTGAGCTCGAGACGTACAAGCGATGTACCATACTTGACGAAAATGCATGGCTGGATTTCGTTGAGTTTGTACAGGTAGCACCATTCCAGCCCCAAGTCCTGACTGTGCAATTGTGCGCCGTGGCCAAGGTAAGCAGCAGGTCCCCATTCCACAGGCATCTACTCAAAACCTTCTAGCCTTCCAGGGTGATGGAATGGTCTTTAGATTGTGCGGGGACATTCTCCGCGCGCACGTCTGTAAGTCATACCATCGCCGTTCAACTACAGGCCACTGACATTTGTCATAGATAACTTCTTCGCCAGAAATTAGCGAATCATTGTACAGGCTTGGCATGGCCAATGAAAGGGTAGGCTTGGCTACTAAACTCACTGCCTCTCACTGACTTAAGGCTAATCAGTTAGCACAATCCCCTCTTGGGATCATCGGCCATCAGCTGCCCTCCCCGGCCGTACCACTTCCTAGCTTGGGACCGCAACCATTGGCTTCACGTGGGAGGAGGTCGCCCTCCCCTGCCGCAGGCCTATTGCTTGCCTCCAGATTAAGATCGCCTTCTCCCAGGGCAGATCTGCTCTCCAGTTCAAGATCGCCCTCACCTTTAAGGTTGCCCCTTGAACTCTCACACTGTTGGCGACAGTGACCACTTTATAACATGCGTCAAGAGCCACATAGGTGTCTTATTTTTATAATGTGATAGAAGCGTTCGACGGCATCCTTGTAATAATATATACTTTCTACCATCGCAGAACTTGAAGATATAATACTCGTCAGACAGACATTTGTACAATGAGGCGCGGGACAGTCAGCTATCTACAGGCAAAGTGGGCAGCCTGAGCGTCTCTGTCGCTCCAGGCCGCCCCGCCTCAAGCAAGCGCCCGCGCAACTGGGAATGGGACCGACGAGAAATATTTGAACACGCGTATCATGCAGACGCCTTCGATACTCGACTACCCCCGACTCTTCTGGCTGCGCTGTAGAGTCGTACGTCCCTCTACTTGACCTCAGGGATGCCCACTAACGCTTTGCCGTGGTTGTGGACAGCGTTGGTAGTGTTTGGACCCCTACTGTGGACAGAGATCTGTTGGTGGTGAGCTTAGATGATTTTATTTCCATTTTGGACAGAGCTATTCAAGATGATTGTTATATTGTGTATACCTGGCATCTAATCGTATGGAGGTGGGAGGTTCAATCGACCCCGCTGAAAAGTGAGGGAGAGCTGCAATTCTGTGGAGGTGCTACCGCTCCCATCTCAGCGGCGCATCTCTATTTTTATGAGGCGTTTCTGACTGCATTCGGATATGCTACATGGTATTCACATATCGGCTATATGTTTTATCGACTATCAGAGACGTACAAGCGGTGGTGGACGTATACACGGCGACTGGCATATGAATGACACTGCCAATGGCACGAGTGAAAAATATTCGGACACGCATATTATTCAGATACTCGCTTACCCCCGATCATTCTGGCTGAGTCGTAGGACCCTTGCTGATGCTTTGTTGGAGTTATGGACAGCGCATGTGCCCCTGAGTACTGTAGACAAAGATCCGTCGGTAGTGAGCTTAGAAGTTTCAGGACGCTTGTTATATCTTGGAATGATCCTATATACCTGGAGGTACTACCTCTTGAATTGCTTGAACACGTGCTGTATTTTTCTGAGGCGTTAGAAACGGTGTTCGGATATGCTAAGTACATGGTATTTACTATGCCGGATATCTACTCTATTGACTCATTAACGTACAAGCATGGTGGACGTGTACACCATTAATGTCCGCATAATTAAAAATTTGTGAGCGATCGCGAATCCATCAGGGCTACCCGAGCCCCCGGTCGCTCCAATCTTGCTATCCCTTGTTCTTCCCTTTCATCAGTCTAGGTCAAGTGGTTCATGTATACCGGCTGCTATTCCGTATCCGTTCCCCGTAGTTCCAAAGTATCCACGGTCTGCAGGAACAAGCAGTCAAGATGATGATGAAAGTCACAAGAACGGAAACAGACGTACGCGGGACATCCTATCACAATAGCCACGATTGCAAGAATAGTATCGCCCTTTCCAAACCCAAGCGCGTTGTACATCGAAGGTGCAAACAAGGGAAATCCAAAGCCTGCTAGGGACCGCAAAAAGGAGATAGCGGCTAGCGCTGGAGATGGGGGTGAAAGGTGTGAGACGGGTGTGATGGGAACGCGAGAAAAAATAATCGTACGTACCGGAAGCGGCGTAAAGCGTGAAACAATCGACGATGTAGGTTTGGATACACTGGTAATTTAGGATGATGCCTGCTCCCACAAGCATGATGCCCTGTCGAAGTCGTCAGTAGAGAAATGAGACTGGAAAAATCAAACTAACGATATCTGGAAATATCCAGTGAGTATGTGCTTCGGTAGTCCAGCCTACGATCAAGCACCCTATTGGGAGCATTATAGATCCTGGAACCATAGCAGCTGACGCACTAGATGAGCAGCCGAGAAAGGAGCATTAAAAAATGTGACGAACGCAATCTGAACTCCGGCCTCCCAACTCCCCCATTTTGATTCTTGAAATAAACGTAAATTTTGTCCATCGTATTCGAATTTAATTGGGATGCGCCCGTCAACCCAACACCAAGCGCAATGTAATGAAGGCCAGAGATTCCCACCGGGTGATGGTATACACCCTGAAAGATCGATGGTATCGTCGTCAAAAAGACTGAGATACACTATGTGAGCTCATGTCCATGGAAAAATAAACGACTTACGATAAAGTGTCCCGTATAGATACGCTATGTAAAGGCCGAGTACCTGCACGATCGGCTCATGGACAAAGAATGCGAAGGGGCGAATGAGTGATTTGGTCATGATGGACCGCCAACTATTCATAGAAATGATCGTCATCAGATGGCATCTTACCGGAATTGTAAAATATCTTACGAGCGATCTTCACTGTTGAAAACGGTGCGGATTTCTCTGTACGGGGCTTTTTCGGCATCCATCGATTTGCGAATTCGCTCTGCCTTCCTTTCCAATAAGAGGGGCGCGTAAGCTGAACAAGATTAGTAAGGACGACTGAATCGCGATGGAGTCAATTACTCACTCTCTTGAAGGACAAACAGTCCAATGATTAGAATAGCTGCATCCACAATGGACGAAGAGCGGAACTATCGAACAAGTGAGAACAGTTCGCGATCGGTGGAAACATTACATACCACCCATCTCCAAGTCGAACGTTCAGCAATCCTGGGAATATTTAGATAATGTGAAACAATAAACTTGAAATAGCCACTGACCAGGCACCTGTGATAGGTCCTATGACAGGTCCCAATAACGGAGCTAAAGAGTAAATGGCAAAGGCCGCTCCTCTCTCTTCTGGTCGCCAGCAATCACCAAGAACACCACCGCCAATCTGAAGAGGGAAACCAGTCAGATCAAACGCTTGTAGTCAACAATGTTTAACCTTACAGATAATGGCGCGCTGCCTCCAAGGCCAGCAAGGAATCGGAAGGCAAGAAGCTGGGATTCTGTCTGTGCGAATCCACATGCAAGATTCCATACTGTCATTTGGAGAATGAGGTGAAAATATTCATCAGCTTGTAAGGATTACATACCGAGATACCATATATTTGACAATTGCACTACGCGTGACCGGCCATAAATTTCACTCCATGGGGCCAGAAACAAAGGTCCGAATGCTGGTGTATAGTTTGGTCAGTAGGGTGTCTAGCATCCACGAAAATTGCCTACCATACGCAAGCACAAATATGGATGTCGTGAGTGCCATCACAACTTCGTTATGAATCCCAAATGTCTCAGCCACCTGTCCGGTAGCGGGTGCGACCATAGAGGAAGAGACCGGACTAATGAAGGTAAATGATGAAACGATTGCGGTCGCAGCCCATTTGCGTTTAAAGCTCCAACTGTACAAAAATGATAAGCCTGATAAACATGTTGCTCTGTGCACGCAACACACTTTTTAGGATTGTGAGGGTCATTTGGGCCGTCCCAGTCAACGATTAAAACGTCTGTGTCAGTCCTTGCCGCAGGCAGCCCGCTACTAATGTCATGCGGTTTCTCAGAATTAGTCTGTTCTGGAATGTGGTGGATTGGGTTTGCTGTGTGATCATCGCCGTGTAAAGTTGATGTGGGAGACGCAGTCTGAGAGCCTTCTGACATGTCTCGTCCTCCGTCAGTTGCGGACGCAGAATCTGTGACAGCCATAAGTAACTGACGTGGGTATCGTGGATTCGTGGTCCCGAATTGTCCATTTACTTACAAGTAGGCTCAAGAGCCACAGGCTAGGTGCCATTTTGATGCATCAATTCAGGATAGTGACAACCATCTGCAAAACCAGTGACCACTGAAATGAACGCTTACGACTTCAGTAGCACACTCATGCGATTGGTGGAGATGCTGAACACATCACCACGGCTATACTGTGATATTGATACATCACTGAACCTACAGTGGTAATGAAAATGTGATACATGGATTGCTGTAGTGCATAGCATCTGTACAGCTGTAGTAAGTGATATATCACCTGATGAATCCCAACGTTTGCTTCTCTGGCTCCCTTTTTTGGTATATGCTTCCATACTTCTCCCACAGCTTCTCTTCAAATTCGTGGCTTCTCCAGGCTCCGTGGGAATTACCCCACAACACCAAAAACATCGCCCATTTTGGGAATCGCCACAATATCAATTATTCCTACACCCTCCCCACTTCACTACAGCTTCACCACTACACCACAATGGGCCCCTTGTATCTGAGTAATATTCTTTTATGTACATGTATAATATAATAGTGGTACTCAAAATAAATTTTGAAATTCTTGAAAGCTCGCTAAACTGTGTTCAACTCCCTTCAACTCCCTGCTAAAAGTTTGAATGAATGTACACAAGTCCGAGAGAAATATGCTCTGCACACATTGGCATGTAGTCGGACTTTAAAACGACACTTGTGATTTTCAAAGCGTGCTATGTACATAGGGGAAAGTGGTAGAGTAGTGGTCCAACATACTTGTATTTCAAATGAAAGCATTAATAAAAATTGTAAAAAAACAAGGCCACCGGGCAGGAATGAAATCAGCTGTAGGTAGGGAGCACAGGAGGGACCAAAATAAGTGCCGAGGGGAGGAGGGGGGGATGCTGAGCAGCTGGGGGGGAGGAAAAGTGTCGGGAGGAAGATCTGCATGCCTCCGTGGAGACGCAAGATCAAGTGCCGAGAGTACGGCCATCTTCAATGCTTTCCAGCGGAGATGGGGCGCTGGTCAGGTGGGGCGCGCGTGGGATCTGAACTAGAATAGATTTTCTGTAAGATAAGGGTGAATGTTAGTGCAACTTGTGAGAGGTGCAAGGAATACTTACCTTGGGTGGATGACACCCGGGAATTTGATGGTGTCCTGCTCGACACTGTGAGAACGTCCAGGATATGGCCACTCTGGGGCTATTCCACATAGACTCTATGTAGACCTCTGGGGCCAATGTCTAGGTCCAGTCTAGGGTTTTGGCGGTATGTCTAGGGCTTCTTTGGGTGGAGTTTAAATGTTGCCCGACGATGAAGTATACACGTGATGGACAGTGACCTCATATACCTACTGTATGAACAGTGCATGAGCAGTACTATGGACATTGCGAGCGTGTTTTCAGCTCTTAATCACAACCCAGAACTGAAGGACCTATCATGCATCAACTTTCAACGTTTGCTACGCTGCGCAAGTGCACTTAAAGACGATGTACTCCAGCCACAGCCTCACATGGTCTCTGTGATTGCTCCACCTGACATCCTACCACCGATTATCACTGAATTCCTGAGTGACTTGTTTCACATCACACTCGAAGCTGTCGACATGCTGTGGGATGTGGTAAAGGACATCGTGTGGGTGCTTCCCACAGAACTAGAGGAACGGGAAGCAGTCGAGACAATGTTTTGTCTCCATGGTAAAGATCGAGGTCTTAGTAAGTGATAGTAAGCTTTATGTTGGTATGTCTGATATGATGTACAGCTGCCCTTGTCCTATACCCGCCAAACAAGACATGTATCAATGCGGAGTGCAATGCTCAGCAGTGTGGTTCGGTACTCAAAAAGGAGGAGCAATGTCAAATCGTCGTTTTCACTCAAGCCGAGGGTGCGCAGTGCGCATGGTCGGTTCACCTCAAATGCAGATTGTGCAACTCGAACTACCACCATAATTATGCTGTCCGATCAGGGGTTAGGCACTATTATGGAGGACTACCAAGGTACCTTCAGGTAGGGGAGCACCAATTTGTCAAGTACGAGCTCACTATGCACTGGACAGACCTAATGCAGATAGCATAAGTGATATGATTCCCTCACATAAGCTTGTTGGTCTAATTATGATCCAGTGTATCTGCAACATTTTGTGCACGTCTATACGATATTGCTCAAGTTCATTGCAACTCACATGATCAAGACTGGCAATTTAAGACTTCCCCCACGACTGAAGAAGTGTGGGACACATTCATCCTCCTTGCTCTACTCAATGATCATGAGTGCCACAGCTCTCGTCTGCGCATCCCACATGATCAATATCAAAAGGACCGCTACACTATCGCCATGCACACCCGCAATGAACACATCATTACACATGGCCAGTACGAGCTTCCGCATGCTTGTCATGGATGTATGCGTATTTTTCACATGCCTGATGGCATGACTCACTATACCAAAGTTGTCGTTACCGATGGTGTTACTGTTGGACGACCCTGTTGTGCGGTACCACATTGCAAGAATTCCCTCGAGAGCACGCGTCACCGATTCTGCTCTGCTGATCCCAATCACAAGCAGCGTGAGACCATGTGCGCAGTTGAAGGGTGTGACAAACTTGTTGCACATGATGACCACACTGGCAAGTATCGGAAAGCCTGCGCCAATCCAGTTCACCTCAAGATGGAGGATATGAAGGCAGTGTCGACGTGGAGTGGGAAGAGTAAGATGCAGAGGACAAAGACGGCAAAGCTCAATGATGCACTCACCAGCACTGGTGCAGATGAAGATGCTTTGCCTGTTCAGGATATCGACGAGTGGTACAATCACAACCCTTCTACCGGCAATGTCAGCCTCGTACAGGCTTCATCTTCCTCGTCAACAGGAGTGGTCAACTGTTTGCCTTTGACCAGCAGCATGGACTCGCAGATGCTGGATGTGTGTCCAGATAAGGATGAAGCAGTTAAGCTCAAGGCCACATTCTTCTGGCAGCGGACCAACAACGAGCAATTGTTCATATGCCCTTGTGGTGTGATATCTGGTCGTGGAACCATGTACCACCACGAAGCTGTCTCAAATGTGCTGGTGTGTCATTTTGTCTATCTGCATCCCTTCCGTTAACAATTTCAATCAAAGGTCTTGTTCGAAAAAATATTCTCTCTCCCCCATGCACGTAAACCACAACACCTCATCTATGACTCTAACTGCAATGCACTCCGTGAGGTTGAGAGCCGCAAAATCAAATTCTTCGAGGGTATGGGCATGTGCGTAGATGCTTTCCACCACAAGACAAAGCACAAGGCCAGCGACACATTTTGTCAGCAACATTGTGACATGAAGGCATACCCGGAGCTACTTGATGAGTGAGGCGGGTATTATTTTAATTCCTCGATCACAGAACAAACAAATGTTTGGTTCGGTGGCTTCCACAACATGTGTCGGGAGATGACACCAGTAAAATATGATTTTTTTCTTGACGAAATGATACTCCGTCACAATCATGTTACTGTCTTTAACTTACAGCAGAATGGTAAACAACCTCATCACCCATCTCTCATGTACTCGTAGCCTGCAACATCAATACAATGGTAGTGTTCAAATCAATGATATTCAACAAGCTATGAGGAAACATGACAAAATGGAAGGTATAGATGTATGATAAAGCTAGTGATGTTCACGACATCAACACAACGAAAAGGGAAAAGGTAATGACAGGAATGTAAGGTAAAACTACTTGAATTTGGGTCCACTCCTCTTCTTGGTTTTCTTGCCTAGGGCTGCATGATGTGACGACAAGTAGTGTGCCCACAAGCCATCAGGAGTGCAGTGAGCACGTTCATGCACTTGAAGGATCGAGGTGACCTTGCAGCTGTTGACCCACAGTGCGTGATTAGAGTGGTATGTAGCACAGACATATGGAACGCTGAATATCAGACCAAATAGTTCCTCCTGTGGATAGTGAACACAAAGCAGTGGGGAATCCATCTGACAAAACCCGACTACCATATCACAGGTGAACATGCCATGTGGCCAGACATGCTTCGAGCTGCCTTTATATGAAGGCACATGGACAGGTATGACTGAGGGTACAGCAGAGACCAATGATATAGAGGAGACTGATGTAGACGACTCTGCTGGTGAAGGAGACAGGGAAGGAGTAGGTGACATCGAGGATGCCCGCTGGCTGTCCCAGTCATCAAACCGTGGACGAGTACTAGTGTAGGCAGGTGAGGCAGTATGTGAATGTTGTGCAGGACTGCTATGTTCCCATGCACGTTTTCCAAGAGCATTGGTTGGCCTTGGCATTGCGTGGACATCGTTGATGACCTCGATGAGATTGTCTGCATCATCTATGAACTTGACGTTGTCAGATAGCACCACGGATGTGTCATCTACAATCTTGACATCATCAGAGAGCAAGTCTGAGTCTGGTGCCACCAACAACACACGTGCAACACGTTTGGCCTTGATCTTCATACGAATGCCGTCGCGTTCCCGTTTCATGTTGTAGCAAAGGTGTGCTGGGCGCATGGAAGCCCTCGAGGCATCATACAGCTCATCGAAGTCACGACAGCTGGTAACACCGAAGCGGTGGATAAAGATGTGACATTCAGATTCGAGTGGAAAATTGTGTGTCAGCTTGGCGGGTATCCATTGCTGGAGGCGATCCTTGAACACCTCAATCTTTGTGATATTCTCTCCAAGCGAGGACAGGATGTCGGGATCATCGGCAAGCTGGAAGAACGGGAAAAAAGGACAGTTGGACACCCACTACCTTGAAGCAGGGACATCATCCTTGAAATGAAGGTTAGCGTCAAACAGACACAAATAACTCAATATAATAATACTCACCACATCAAACCAGTTGAGGATAAAGCACTGCTTCGACTTGAGCTCCATCTCTTTGTGACGCTGCGCCACTTGATTGTCTTCAATCTCCTGCTGCGCCCGCTGGTGTAAGTCTTGCTCCCATAGCGGGTCGAGCTGGCTAGTGATGCGAGGATGTTTGGATGTCTTCGATGTACTAGGAGCTGGCAAAAGTGATGGTGGTGGAGGGGGTGGTGCATGCAAGATATCGTGCAGAGAGGGGATGATAGCTGGTAGCGATGGTGGCACCTCAAGGCCTTGAGCAGCGAGTGATGCCGACAGAGCATTATGGAGATCCTGGTATCCAAAACCAGCACCATCGACGGTATTGTCCTGCTCATTATCGTTGTATACATGTATTTCGTGCACTACACAACCACCCTCCTCGATGCGGTGCGACAGGCACTTTCCACGAGGACACCATAGCGCACGTGGCCTTCGGCAAGGGTTGGTGGTGCATTCAGCACCCCTCTTACGTGTCTTCTTTGCTTGGGATAGCGAGGGTGCACTTGAGGACAGAGTAGATGAACTTGCAAGGGTTGGTGAACTGCTCGATGAAGGGATCAATGCCATGATGCCCAGGCGTGACAGAAGAAGAGGGAAAAAATGATAGTATGAGCATAGCGGATGCTAGTGAGGAAGGTTAGTACAATAATCAACCACACATGTATCAAATGACAACATACCTTCGCCATTGGTTTCCCTGCATTGCCATGCTTATCACTAACGCATATCATGATTGGGACAGTGCCACCACAGGTTGGACAGTCAATGGCGAGGCCAAATGGTTCCACCCGCAGGGATAAGCTTGCAATAAAAGCGAGATCTGCTTGCTGTAATGAGGACATGTAGACAGTTATCGATACGGTCAGGAAACAGAACGGGCGGGCAGGTAGGGGGAAGAGAGTGAGTGAGAAAGGTGGGTGGGCGAGAATGGGCATTGAGGGCAACAATAATGGACATTTTGAGCGGAGCATAAATGCGACATTCCAACAGCAGGTGGCGGGCGGGCAGGCGGGAGGGTTGGCAGGCATTCACAATGATAGGCGCGATGGTGAGGAGTATGTCAAAGCTGCATCATCTGGCAACATTCAAACTCCGCCAGAAGCCAGCCGTCGAAGCCATAGACAGGCCCTAGACCTACCGCCGAAACCCTAGACTGGTCCCAGACATTGGCCCCAGAGGTCTATGTAGAGTCTACGTGGAATAGCCCCAGAGTGGCCAGATCCCTGACTTTCTGGATGCTGTGGATGAGCATCAAGGTTTGAGGGTGAGGTCAGCGATGACACCGGCGTGTTCAGTGCAAAATGAAACTTCGGAACTTTCTGAAAATTTAAACTCCACTAAAAAACTGTGTCACATATGCATCAAATAGATAGGAGTTTTGATCCCACACCTACTGTAGCTCCTACCACAACTATGCCTCATCAATCCACATGTAAAGAGCTCCTGAATATCATGGATCAGGCTGCACTTTCTTTGGCCAGGTTGCAATATCAGGGTATCCTAGATGACTGGTCGGACTTTGAGAGCGATTCCGGCTCCAAGGACTCACTTTCTACTACTGATTCAGACGATGTTACAATCAGTCTGTCTTTTAGCCCTCCTTCCCCCCTATCCCCCCTTTCCCCTATGACAGGGATTTCAGATTCTTCCAGTTTTAGTTCTGTATCTTCTGATGATGTCACTTTGCCTTACAACAGGCTTCGAGACACCATCAATGCTCTTTGTGATGAGGTTAAGAGGGCCCGCATACTCCAGAAGCCTGATGAGCCTCCTCCATGAGCACCTCAGCTTCACATGCTGGTCCATCATGAAGAACACCACCCTCACTTGTTTTGGCAGAAACTTCGTGTCAACCCCAAGATCTTTGACAACATCCTCGATTATATCTCTGATCACCCTATCTTCCAAAACCAGTCCAACAATCCTCAGCTCCCTGTCTCCATCCAGCTCGCCATCTTTCTGAATCAGGCAGGCCACTATGGCAATGCCATTACTCTTGAGGATGTTGCTCAATGGGCAGGCATGAGTGTCGGGTCTGTGGTTAATTGCACTCATTGTGTGGTGATTGTGGTACTTGATGCCCATGATCAGTTTATCTGCTTCCCAGCAGGTAATTCTGAGGATGCTGACCTGGCTTGCAAATTTGCCGAGTCACGTACCTGTCCAGAGTGGAAAGGTGGCTTTCTAGCCATCAATGGCTCGACTATGAATCTGTTCACAAAACCTGGTTATTATGGTGAGACATTCTAGGATAGGAAGTCCAAGTATTCCCTTGGCTGTCAGGTAACATTTTTTTTCATCCTCATGTGCAAAAATTAATTTAATTC
The DNA here is from genome assembly GCF_016628075.1 of Suillus paluster. NCBI lineage: Eukaryota > Fungi > Basidiomycota > Agaricomycetes > Boletales > Suillaceae > Suillus > Suillus paluster. The sequence goes on from NW_024537624.1 coordinate 111,038, forward strand.
TAGGCAGTCATCTTGCCCCACAATCTCCTGATTGTTGATTATTCTCTCGGTCACCCTGGGAGTGTCCATGATGCATTCGCTTTTCGATCCACTCGCCTCTATGAAGAGCATGCCGATCTTCTGCCAGATGGTCATTGGGTTTGGGCGGACAGTGCTTATCCATTGGAACCATGGTGTATTGCCCCTTTCAAGAAGCCTCGCAATGGACGGCTGATGAAGAACCAGAAGACATTCAATTATCACCTCTCTAAGGTATTTTTTTTTAGTGGTTTTCCATTGATTTACATTTATTTAGATTCGTGTTCGTGTTGAACACACATTTGCTGTTTTGAAGGGACGGTTCCAGTCCCTTTGAGAGTTACGGTTCAGGATTCAGGCTGAGAAAGACCTTGAGTTTGCTGTGCAGTGGATCAAGTGTTGCATCATCCTGCACAACATGATCATTCGCTTTGAAATTGAGCATCGCAAGAAGGATGGAACATACGAGAGTTCTCTCAAGTGGGCTTGTATGGAGGGGGAAGATTTTGTTGATCAAGAGTTTGAGGGTCCAGATGGTGAAGAAGTAGTTGGTGACAGGACATATGATGGCACTCTAGGTCAAGCTGCCTGTGCAAAGTTGATGGATGAGCTTTTTAACAGTCCTCACTCAGATGCACAACACAGGGAAGGATGATCACTGACACAATACTTTCTTGAACATGTACTACTACTAAAACACTTGTACAACAAATGTATATAGCTATGTAACATCAATCAAAGAAGTACTAACAAAACAACAAACATATGTCCAATGGAAACAACATGGTGACAACAACAAACTGAAACATGATGACAGCAGCAAATAAGAGATGTCAACTTAGAGCAGCAATGGATGGGGATGACGAGATGACGCGATGACGATGAGAACAAAATAAACAACACAACAACTCACTCAACTCCTCCATCTGATCCCAGGCCCTTGTTCGCCTGCATCATTTGATGGAACTGAATTTTGAGTCGAAGATTCTCCGCTTCCTTGTTGAGCACCAACGAATGTGCTTTGTGGACTCAAATGTCCGCCTCACATAGATGAATCTCGGCATCTTTAGACTCCTGCAGACGCTGATGGCTGACAGTGGCCTGGGAGGTCTCATGCTCGCGGGTAGCACAAAGCCATTCATACTTCTTGATGTCGCGATTGTGCTCACTCTTCACCTCGAGCTTCGTGAGGAAGCGATGGTGTTTGTGATTGTGGCGCAACATCGCATCAGAGTGCATAGATGCGAGCTCATCCTTAACCTCATCTACCTGCTGCATCACATCCAGCTTTGCCTTCTTCTTCTTCGAGCCGCCGCTGTTTGGAAGCGAAGTCTGGGGGGTTGAGGACATAAGGTAGTCCGACGAGGAGGTAGTGTTGCGTGTCATGGATGAATGCGCTAACATGCTGACCAAGACCTCCGATGGTAGGTTGCGTCACCTCCCACAGCTTGGTGGCTTCTGCGTGCAAAATGCCGAGTGGCTGTTGTAGGCAGACACTGGGGATTTTTCTGGCACATTGAATGGTTCGGGAGCATCAGGAGGGGGAGATGGCGATGAAGGGAGCTGGCGTTTCTTCCCTGCGACTTTGGAAGAGCTATTGGCCCTCTCGTCACCTTCGAGGTGATGTAAGGCATCTCCGAGGGGGGCATCAAATGGGTCACCGGTGTCGAGAGAGTTGACGTTGGCAATGTCAACGTCAGCGTCTGACGTCGGAAGGCCAGGAAGATGGATTTGAGGGGACATATTGTAGGGAGGGGGATGGGCGAGTAAGGGGGGAGTGGGAGCAGGTGCGGGTGCGGGAGCGGGAGCAGGAGCATGTGTGGGAGCAGGTGTGGGTTGTTGCAGCGCTGGATCAATCAAGGGATCACCATGTGAACCCCCAGCATACGGCGTTGCTAGCGGATACCTCAGATAGTATTGTTGGCTGTAATGCGGGGGCAGAGTGCTGGAAGGATAGGTGTTGTGCGAGGGATATGCGTGAGGAGGTGGCTGAGTGTTGGCGCCAGGATATACATGCTGTGCATCTGGGGTCGCGTCAAACTGCATGGGGGGACCGCCCCCACCACATGGTTGAATCAGAGAATATAAGGCGCCGGCGTGATCGACGCCGGGTTTTGATGAGTAGGTTTTCATGGCCATGGACGGATTAGCATGCCAAATGGCATCTAATTCCATGTACCATAGGAGCTCTGCCAGCACCGCATCTACAACAACCGATCAGCTGAGGACTGGAAACTCAGGACCAAAGACTCACCCAATAAGTTTCTCATTTGCGTGCCCTCAGCTGGTATCACACCAGTGCCTGTGCTGTCAAAAGACGCCTTGATTTTCTTGTATTTACCCCTGAGACTGGATGAATTTTAATAATTTTATCAATGGAACAAAAAAATGAAAGCGCTCATGTTCCGATGCGGTTGCAGACTGCATCGTGGAATTTTTTTGCATTGACAGAGTATGTGTAACCATACTTGGGGTGATCTGTGAAGATTAGTTTGGCCAGGGTACCGTAAATCTGTCCTTTGTCCGAGCCTGAGGGGCCGTCATCAGCAGTAGACATCACTTTCTTCCCATCAGAGTAGAATAGAATCCTGCAGTCAGCAGGATGCGTAGTAAGATAAGTAACAAGTAGATCAGTGAGAGCGTGGTCGCTCTGCCACTGAATAGTTAGGTGGGGTGCGGATTGCTCTGGAGGCGCTTTGAGCAATCCTCAAGAGTTTGAAGTTTCATCACCCATCGCCGTCGAGCAGCGCACTAGAGGGTTGGTTTTGAGGTGTGCAGAACAACGGACACGTTGACAAGAAGGAGGCATAATTATTAAAACTCCACCGAGCGATGCCGGTCTGACTTTCAATCGCTGTGCATCAGCTGAAGTTTTTGAAGCCATTTAGCTGTGAGTTGAAAGTGTTTAGCTGGTGTTTAAGCGAAGTTTCAAGAGTTTCAAAAGTTGTTTTGAGTACCACTAATATAATAAGCCACTTTTTTATTCATTTGTGTGATAGGTCCCCCTCCAGGACCCTTTCAAAATGATGTAGGATATAAAACATTTTCGCAATTTTGCCCCTTTGATAGGTAAGTGTTCCAGGGCATTCAGAACATGTTTAGGAGTATATGTGAAGAGATTCCCATCTTTATTTGACCCCCTGAAGCGCCCTGCATCAATGGATATAGCATATATACAGGAAAATACAAAATATGTTCACATGTGTTTATTTCTAGGTAGACATACCTTGAAAAATGATCCTCAGCATACATTAAACAGTAGGAACAATGTATCAGGAGCCCAGGATCATAGGACAAGACCTTGTTGTATAGTGTACCCCCCTCTTGTTATGACTAACATTCACAATAACCAAGTTCAAGCAAAGATCAGGGATCACACTCAGACTCGTCAGGAAAGATGATAGATTGAGAGAATTGAGAGTTAGAATGTCTAAGTATACAAGTTGTAAGAATGAAGAGGTTAGGTCTGAGGAAAATCAGGAGTACTACTGACTGCCTATATACATAACATTGAAGCAGAGATGTCTGAGTCTGTAAGTAATCAACCAATCATAACAGAGAAAAGGGAATCATACAATAACTGCAGATGACATAGGATGGCATTGTAAAAAGCCTGACTGCAATGGAGATTAATCAGAGTTCAAGGATTCTTCAGAGTAGAAGGTTTCATGATAGAAGAAGGGTTTCAGGGATAGTGGTAATTAAGCAGGGTCTCAGGGTACTGCTTCTATCAAGGTTTCATTGGAGATGAAGAGAAGTTCTGTATCTGAGAATGAAAGGGAAGAGATGGAGATTAACTAGAAGATTTATCTAAGATCATCAGGAGTGAGACTTTTGGAATGAACAATTTGTACATTGATTGGAGATGTAATCGACTATGTGAAAGGAGAGATACTATTGGTGATGAGATTGAGATGTGATCTGTGATGCACTAAGATAGATGTGATGTAAGGTACAGGTGTCTCTGTGACAGTTTGACACTTTGTGAGAGAGTGAAGAAGTGATATGTGAAGGTGTGGGCAGCTTCAACATGGCAAGGGTTCTCATACAAATGGTCAACCATTTGGACTGTTTCAAAAGCATGTGAGGTTGAAGGTCATGTCATCTGTTCGAAATTTTCACTCACAAGGTCAGACATGGAGGCTGATGAAACACACTTGACATAATCAAACAGTGCGCATTGCCCTTTGCAAAAGGCAGAAAACATGGTTCCAAGAAAGCCCTCCAGGACCAGACCCACTGGCACAAACCCATTTACTTTCCCCCAACCCCACATGACACTGAAAGTCAGTGTAGCAATGAAGAAACAAATGAATGAGATGACAACTCTATTGTGTGGACTATTTACAAACAGAAAACAGGAGAGATGGGAAGACAAAAAAGCGAGTTGGAAGATGAGAGAGGAAGGTGGAGAAAGTAGGAATAGAGAATGGACAGGGGAGGGAGCCTGGGGAGAGTAATTAAATGGGGGAAAGACTATAGTCAATCTGAGCGTGAAGTAGGGTGCAAATATACAGGAATCTGTTGATGCAATATTTGGAACTGGGAAGAGCTGGTCAACAGTTAAGTGACTGACAATGGATGAGAGATTGGCAACTCACAGAACAAGAAGACCTACTGCTGCAGGTAATTAAACCTTAGTCACTCCTCACCATTGTGAGAGACAATCCAGTCACAGGGAGTGGTTGGGTCAGTGATGAAGCCCTTGAACAGTTGAAAAAGCACCATGTTGTCTGACTTGTGAACCTTGGTTAGTGTTTTAAAGTCCAATTCGGTCTGGTTTTTTTACCATTTTTGGAGGCAACCAGACCAGGACTATTTTTTTGATCCTGAAATATTCCAAAAACCAGACTGGACTGATGGCAACCGCATTTTTGTGCCATTGCAAAAAACCGGACCAGTTTTAGACCGGTCTAAAACTGGTCCAGGACCGAAAAATTCATCAATACAAATATCTTGAGCCTCTTATCTTGTCAAACAGGTAAGATTTGAGCAAGTTATGAGCATCACAAGACAGGCTCATATGACTTTTACAAGCAATTATTGAAATGCTCATAACTTTCCCAAATCTTGACCATTTTTTATGATCTGACCAGTGATAAATGCACCTCAATTAGCACTATCATACACTATGATATAGGCTAGGGTTGGGGTTACAAAAGACTGGTTGCAACCAGTTTTTATTGGTTTTTCAATTTTTTGCTGATGGGATGCAACTGCAACTGGACCATCCTGAAACTGAAGGCAACTGCAACTGCAGTCTGGTTGCAACTGCTTCCAGTCTGGTCCAGCAACCAGTTTTTTTGTGGTCCAGCAACTGGACTTTAAAACACTAACCTTGGTGCATGAAATCAGTAGCTTTGAGAATGCTTCGGTCTCAAGCAGGTCTGTCTTTCCTGGTCCCTGCATGAAGACATGCTCGTAGACATGCTGGGCCATTGACAGGAACATGTGAGGGTGGAATGTTCGGCCCTCAGAGAATAATCCTCATGGCTGGGGCCAGGGAGGTAGTTCCTTGCCAGTGGCCTTTGAGGACTGCTTGACACCATCTGTGCAGTACCCCCTCTTGTGATTGAGAGGTGAGTTCTCGGGGCCTGGATACATAATGGTTTAACAGTGGGAGCATGTCTCTGCCTTTTGAGCCTGAATAAGATGATTGATGGTCAGTGCAAACAAGGCGCAAATGACAGATGCAGCAACTGACCTTTTTGTCTGGTTCTTCCTTCATGAGTGAGATGACAGAACAATGATGGCACCAAAATGACTCACTGTTTCTGTGCGCTATTTGTACAATGTCAGAAAAGCAGCGAGAGGCAGAGGAAAAACAGACTCACAGGTATAGTCATTTCTGGTGATTTTGCTCATCAGTTTGGGCTCTATGTCACCCAGCACATGTAGAAGCACTTGTGGCTTCTTCTGGATGACTGACTGGCCCTTTTTCTTGATGAGATGGTGGTTGTACTCTTCTGTCGCCAGCACCTAGCACTTTGGAGTCATTTGATATGACAGCCACTTGAACTTGGCCTGCATTTTCATGAACAAGTAGAACTTGTTTGAATTTTGAAAGGTCAGTGAGTAAGAATCAATACCTGTGGAAATGGAGAACAAGTACTAAGACTGGGTCTGGCCTACTGTGATGGTCATTGAGTTGTTCATGCCAGTGCTGGCAAGCACTGGGTGATCCTGCAAGAATTTGGGAGGAAGTTTTTGTGTGTAATGTTGATTGAGGGTGATTTGATGTACCTCTGTAATAGCACTGGTAAGCACTTGGAAATCCTATGAAAATTCAGGAGGAAGTTTGCAAGTGTAACATTGATTGGGGGTGATTCAATGTACCTTTGTGGCAGTGCTGATAGGCACTGAGCATTCCTGTGAGAATTTGGGAGGAAGTTTTTGTGTATGCCATTGATTGTCTTGCACTGAAGAAAAGTATTTGTCGAGTCATCCAGTACCAGGTACTATGCTAGGAACTTCTGTGCTAGACAATGCTAATGTTTGTAACTTTTTGATGGTGCCACTGCTGGCATCCCCTTCATTGTCTAAGTCTAATGAGATGCAGACAGCCTTTCTCTTTGACACTGGAGGGTTCTGTGTGAAAAAATGAGATATGAATGAAAGTGTTGTTGCTTACCATTGGTCTTGAAGTTTCAGCCAGGAGTGTGAGAAGGGTGGGGTCAATTTGCCACTCATTGATGATGATATTTTGACTGCCAAGAAATGCAAGGTCAACTTCCTCACCTGGGCAGTGTCAACAGATGAATCAAAGGAGTCAAGTAGGTCTTTCTTGATGTTCTCCTCCTTGATCAAAAGACCACCAAATGTTGCTACATGATCTGACATAACTAACCCAAAAGTCTTGCCTGAGTCTATGTCACATAGTTCAGGGAGAACCTGCAGCTGAGAGTTGGTCTTTTTTTTTTTGCTGGAGTGTGTTGTGAAGTGTAAGGATACTATATCCTCAACACACTGACCAAACCTTCAGATGGAGACACAAATAGCACATCCACATAACTCAACTGATGTGAAGAGCCTTACTCTTTGCATCTGAGTTATGTGGATACATTCCCCTATATCTTCTTTCATCTCTTTCTTGTTACTTTACCTACTGCTTACACTTCACTATCCCTTTCTTTGATAGAGCCCTTTCACTTCACCATATGCTCTTCACGCCAATTCCGGCCTAACAAAACACTCAAAAACCTATATATACCACTCATGTACTCTCATATTGACCAGTGAATTCTATACTAGATTCCCAACTTCAAGCACAACCAAAAGCCTCACAGAAAGTATCAGCCTGATACATTTTCTGACTACTCTCGATTACCTTCTTGCACATCTCTTATCTACCTCATTTCACTCCAATTCCTCTTTAAACTCATTACTAGCCTTACACATTTGGAGCCCACTGCAAGGGGAATTGTTTTCGAGCAAACCCTTGCACCCTGAGATTGATTCACTGATCTATTACTGATCTTCTAGTCTTTCTCTTAGTACACGGTCGCTTGACCATCTAGCCTTTCACCATTACTAAGTATTATCACCCCAACACACAGCCATGCTTCCAACAAGAAACACCACCTGCACTGGCTCATTTGATGAACACCACCACTCCTAAAAAGTACAGAACCCAAGCCAGTACCTTCATGGTATCTGCTACCCCCTCTTTCCTCAATATGTCAGTCATCAAACCTCCTTCAAATCCAGTTATCAGCCATTGAACACCCACCTGACTCAAGCTAGATCAAGACATAGACAATTTGGACGTCCCATCCAAGTCCTCCCTCTCAGATGACAATACCATTAGCCAACCCCTCTGTTCAAATTCACCCTTCCCTCCTCTTCTTTCCCAATCAACATTCACCCTCAGACCCACAGTATTTGATCCCCAAACACCCACACTCCCTATAATAACCTCCATGCCCAAAACTATTGAAACCTCGCCCACCTCAACTATCCCTCCTACTATCCCTAAGCCTCAATTTGTTCTCCGACAAACACCTCTACCTATCCACACACCCACACCTCCTACCTTGAATCCCACACAACCTTCCCAAAATCCGCCCTCATTGATAACACCCATGTCTGCTGTGAATAAAGGAATATTGGCTATGCTTGGCCTAGGATTGAACAAAGTGCCATCATTTTATGATGAAACATCCAAGCTTCTCAATTTCTTCAAGGTATTCAAGGATTTAGCCACTTCCTGTGCACTTACTGATGAACAGAAGTCCAAGGCCATTGTTCATTATATGGACATTCTCACCAAACAGTTTTGGGTGACACTAACTGAATATGAGAGCAAGAATTATGTAGCATTCAAAAAGAGCATACTTGCTAAATACCCACATGCAGACCAGGGCACGCGCTATACAATCCATGACCTAAAACAAATTGTTCTCAGTATGGCAGATTTGGACATATCCATGGAGATGGAACTCCTACAATACTATCATCAATTTTGTCCTGTTGCCCTCTGATTGGAAAACAACTCAAAGATCTCTGTATGAGAATGTGATCAATATTTCTGGCAGGGTCTACCTCATTCCACATGACATGCTATTGACCATTGTCTCAAATTCAAAGAAGCTAACTACACACAGAACAAAGCAACTGACTTTGAGAAGGTCTTAGAGGCCAGACATTTTGTTCTCTCGGATGACACATTTGATGCTGATTTAAATGAGCCTATCACGAGTTGTCTTAAGTCCATATGTGACACTCAAACAGCTAGATCTAAGCCATCACATCCAAACTGGGACTCAGATGAAGAAGACAAAAGAAGGGATGTACAACGGGAAGTACAGACTAAATGAGTTGCTTTTCACTCCTCCACCAGTAGCCCCTGATAAAACTACCATTGATGAAGTCGAAGCCCTAGCCTGCAAAATGCTTGGCCTTGATATTGATGATCTCACATATTTGAGGTGCTATATCTGACTTGCTTGTTTAGCTCCCACTGCCGCTCAAGCATGGGCACCCCTGAAGTCATGTTGGCACATCAACACAGTTCCAACTCAAGGCCTGTTACCATATCTTCTGCTCCCTCCCCTTCCATCCTGCTCTAGCCACCCATCAAGTCCAACATACTTCTTCTGTGGTGGACCTCATGTCATGTGAACCTGCTCAACAGCTGGAGAATACTTACGGGCAGGACGAATCATTAGAAATGGGCCATACTTCACTTATACAGATCAATTGCGCATACAGCGAATTAGTAATGGGACATTTAAGCAAGCAATTGATGCTAGATACTCTATAGCTCACCCTTTGATGCCTGCAACCATACCTAATTCCATTCCCATTGACAACCCTGATGAGAGCCGACTCCACAAACACCCATTGAAATTCCACCCTCTGCCTTCATTTCTGAATCGTACTTTCTGCAGTGTGACCAAGTCATAGAAAATCATGCAGTAATAGTCTCTGTTGAAGAAGAGGAAGATGAGCAGATGGTGGAAGTGCTAGCCATTACAAGGTCTAAATCCAAAGCTGCAAACACCACCAAAAGTACTTCCACTGTGCAACATGCTTCCCCTCTCCCTCAAATATGCACCCCAACTCCCAATCCTTGCGACACCATTAAAGTAGTAACTACAGACACAAAGAAGGAACCGGCATTCAAATACGATTTGAAAGCCACCTTACCCAATGCGGCCAAATGTCTCTATGAGACCATCCTCAACACGCCCATCCAAAACTTAACAATATCCAACCTTTTATCAATTAGTCCGGACTTGAGGAAGGAAGCTGTGGAACATTCATGCACTCACCAAGTACCCACACCTGCCATGACACTCACGGCTAATGCACTTGCAGTGGCCAGCCCACCTCCACTTCAGATTGAACATGTGACACCCTTGCAAGAAATCCATGTTACCCTAAATGGTGTCCATTCTGAGTTAGGACTGCTCAATGAAGGATCAGAGATCATAGTGATTTGAGAAGACATTTGGAGGAAGACAAATGCACCTATCAATCAAAATGTGCATATGCAAATGCAAATGGCAAACAGAGGATTGCAGGAGATGGCAGGTTGCCTAGAGATGTTGGAAATAGATGTAGAAGGAATTAAGACCTGGGTGCATGCTTACATTGTGCCTGATGCACCCTACCACTTGCTCTTAGGATGCCCTTGGCAGAAGCTCATCCACCTTTCAAAATCTGAGGACACAGATGACATATATATTACTATTCAAGATCCTAGGAACAGCTCTAATGTTTGCACCATTGCAACCTCTCCTCGTCCTTGGCCACACTCATCCCTTACCCTCACTATGGCAGTTCTCACCATTCCTACCTCCAGTCTCACCCCTTCTACCTTCACCGAATTCCTCCTCCAGGAAAATTTTGATCTTGACCCAATCTGCCATACCTTTGCCTATAAGAAAGTAGCTAACAAGGTGAAACCCATAGCAACAACTATGCCTGCTCATGCCTGCATCATAAGATGCTTTCCAGAGAACCCCCTTGACTCACTTCCTATCCTTTCCCCTACTCTCCCGGCAAATGCCTCACCCAGGATCGCATGGATGAACTTGGCATCTTCTGAAATGAGTTAGCCTTAACCTGGGACGAGACTGAAAAAGGCTGTTTTTGTGAAAATTACTTTCCTCCTGTTGTTATCCCTACCATCAAGCACATTCCCTGGACTCACTGCCAACCTCCCATCCCCCCAGCATCAAAGAGGAAGTTATCAAACTAATCAAGTCCAAAATCACATCTGGAGTATACGAGGCATCAAATAGTTCTTATCAGTCATGATGGTTCTGCATTGCAAAAAAGAACGGCTCTGTGCATATTATCTATGATCTCCAGCAGCTAAACTCTGTCACTGTCAAGGATGTGGCTACTATGCCTTATGTTGAGCTTTTCATGGAACAGTGCGCAGGACACTCCATATATTCAATAATGGACCTTTTCATTGGATTCTACCATTGAGCGCTCGCTGAAGAATCTCATGACATCATCACCTTCCAAACTCCTCTCGGCACTTTTCAACTCACAGTTCTTCCTCAGGGCTGGACAGACTCACCTGCAGTCTTCCAAAATGATGTGGCCTTCATCTTACAAGCCAAAACTAAGATTGCACTGAATTTTCAGAACAATGTTAATGTCCTAGGCCCCTGCATGTGATATGAGCTACCCAACAGATCATATGAGTTCATTCCTGAGAATTTGGGTATCAGAAGGTTCATTTGGGAACACTGTGTAGATGCAAATCACGTTCTGCACTGTCTTAAGCACGTGGGAGCCACCATGTCCACAAAGAAATTGTTTCTATGCATTTCCAATAAGGTTTTCTATGGGTAACCCTAGGGTTTGATTTTCACACACCCTACCCATACCCTTGCACACCCCACCCATCAGGGGTAGGGGTATAAACCAAACTGTCAAAACAACAGTGTCACATGAAACCCGCGGTTAATAGGGGTATAAACCAAACTGTCAAAACAGCAGTGTCACATGAAACCCGTGGTTAATTGGCAATACAGGCTACAAATGATAACTAAATGCTAGAGATATGCTTATTCAATTAACTCAACATTCAATGACTCTCGTTTCCTCTTAGAATTAGCCTTCACAGCAGCTACAAGGTCTTCAAACAAGATAAGATCATGACGAGCCCAGGAGCCAAGACAAAGAAATGCTTGAATAGATGAACCCTGAAGGCGGTTGCAAGTGAAAGACAGCAAGTGGCGACCCTGTGAGAAGACATGTTTGACTGCAGTAGACATAACTTTGTTTTTAAATAAATTAGTGGCAAATTTGTAATGCAAAGTTAAAAAAACAGTACCTGAAATACTCAGATAGTCCAACACCATTTGAAAGAGATTTGGATAGACATGATGGTTAGAAACCCACCACTTAAGAGGCTCCTCGACATTCTCGACTGGTTTGCAGAGGTACTTGTCAAGCTCACTAGTCCGAGATCCAATACCAGTAGTCACTGAAATATTTGCAAAGGATGTGAAGTCATCATCATCGATCTGGATAATAAGTATCAAAAATATATAATATATTGCAGTATGAAACTTACTGAGTCATTTGTTGCACCAGAATTGAGCACTTGCACAGGATTTGATTTTCCCTATTGTTTGACATATACTTCGCTCATGATCTCCTTCACGTGGCTGATCCATTTGTCCTTCCATTCTTGCTGCCGAAAGTATTCGAGCTTGAGACCAGGATGTACAACTAAGTAAAGGTGAGTTGTCTGTGATAATAAAAATAGATTGGATGCTTACCCATTGCAATTTGGTATAAGGAAGAAAGATTGGTCATCAAATAGTAGTGGTTGATCTTCTTGCGTGCGAGCTTCATAGCAGCCTTGATGGCTGGATGGTATGGGTTCCTGGTATGAGGGTTGAGATGGGAGTCGAGCTTGTCCATTGCAGGTATCACAGTGGCAATGCTCGCTGAATCTTGGTAGAAGAAAAGAGTTGCTTTTTTGTACGTCTATACACAAAGAAGAATAAGTAGCTAAACATAATCCAAAATGAATAGGCATGTGCACCTCAAGAACAGCAACAAGATCTTTGATGATGCCCCAGTCCTCATTGTTAAGCTTGTACTTGCACAATTTCAACGACTTGTCAGCAGTAACCCTGTCAATCACACTCTTATAAGCAAGCACAAACTTCATCATGTTGTATGTTGAGTTCCAGCATGTGACAACATCCTGTGGGATAAGTCGTTCCTTGAGGTTGAGCTCATGGCAAACCTTGTGCCATGCTGGGAGAGCTATTGTAGTTGAATGTATGATTGTGAATGAGAGTCTTCGTATCTGTAGTGAATAGTTAGTATATGACAGAGTTGGCAAAGAAAACATATGTTACCTTGGTGACCATGTCATGGACAGCGGTGGTGTATTCCAGCAGTCTGGCCTGCTCAACCTCACCCAACTCCTGCAGCTCATCAATTTCGTCATCCTGATCATCACTCTCATCTTCACCCTGCTCATCTGCTTCACCCTGGCCTTTGTCATCTTCAAGCATTGCGTATCCATCAACTTCACCTTCAAGGTTTTCCAGTGCGTTGTCATTGTCATCCTTGCCAGAGAGTGCCGTATTGAATGGTCATAGGAGAGTCTTGGCGGAAAGTTCAAGCATGTGATTGAAGCAGCAGGCACGATTTTCTTTGGCGAATGAGTTGGGCAATTGGTCGAGTTTTGTTGTCTGCATATCATTGGATGTGGCATTGTCACCATTGAAGGTGAGTGTTAGGTACCGTGCTGGCTCAAGAGGCAGAGGGCTCAGGGCTTGGCTTCAGCTCTTGCGCTGCGCCCTTAGCCAAGTACGTGCCCCAAATTTGGAGCGGGTCCGACGTTGTCTGATGATAGGACAAGTGGTCCGCTTTGGTCCGCTTTGAGGGTCAGGAAGTAAGAGCTACTAGCGGCGGGCCGACTAGGAGCGGAGCGGAGAAGGCGGGGAGTGATGTGAAGGGTGGATAGGAATAGGGGGAAGGTTTGGTAGGAGCGGGGAAGGCGGAGGACTAAGGGGGATACTTAGAGCATGGCTCTAAGTCGGAGCGGAGGGTCGGAGAGTCGGAGGTGACAACAAGTTGAGACTTGTGTCCAGAGGAGGCAAGGTCCTACTGAGAATTCTCACAAGAGGTAACTGCAAGAAGACAAGTAATATTAAGACTGAGGAAAATATCTAAGTACATGATATGTTATATACTTCTATGTATGAGGCAGTGACCAGGATAACTATGTTGTAAAGCTATGTACCAAGGATATAATTTGTGAGTACTTTACACAGGCAAAGACATAAGTCGGAGCAGATATCAGTATGTACGCGTCAGATCAGTGATCGGGCGGTAATAGGAATTACTGGTGATCTGGAAGTAAGGGTCTTATGTACCGAAGGGGAAAGTATATATCTGAAAGGGGAAAGAGGTCCAGTTGAATGGAGAGGCTATGGAAGGGGACCAGTTGAGTGGTCGAGCAGAAGCATAAGGCGGAATGCGGACTTGTGATTGGACAGAGCGGAGGATGGATGGAGTGTGGGTGATCGGAAAGTGGAGCAGATATTGATATTAGAGCGGTCAGATCAGGTATATGACAGTGAGAATCTTCTGAGTCAGTCCAAAATCTTCAAGCATCTTTTGAAATGCACACGCCAATGTAGCACCTGTGTGGGACTGAAAAACAAGGGTGAGTTGAGAGAATGATTATATATTATTGACTCACTTCAGGAACCTCAACTATATCAAGTAGAAATGCGAGCATGATACCTTCATACTCAATATGAGCAGTCCATGCCACAAATGCACGATGATTGGTAGCTGTCCAGGCATCTGTTCCAAAATGAACATGACCAGGGTGCTCCTGTAATTGTGAGGTTAGTCAAATTGCTGAAGACTACATAGCAGACACACCTGAAGCAACTTTGCAATGCGCACCTGGCACTTTTCAAAAGATGTGCTGATGTCACAAGAGATGGTTTGGTTGGAAGGAAGGGTAATATTTGGTCAGCCAGCTGTCAAAAGATTGCACAATTCCCGTTCATTGATGATGTTGACAGGTTGGTTGTTTTCGGTGATCCATCGTACAAGATAGGCACTATCCATCACGGTAAGTATTCCAATGTGAAAGTATGCTGAAAAGAAGAACATACCATAATTCTGGGTTAGTGTGAACATGATGTGAATACTTGACTGGCTGTTTGCCATTTTGTGCAAAGAGGACAAAAACCAAGCCATTGCATTCAGAGGCTGCCTTACCACTGATGGCAGCATTGACGGCATCTTCACCAAAGCAACAAATTGTGTGATGCTTCAGATTAGCTGTTGAAGACTTGTCCTTTGAATCCTGAAATCAGCGAACACCACCAGCACGCAATTTGCATGTGGGAGCAGCACAGGCAAAAAAGTGACATGGTTGCATATCATGATACTGAAGGGTGACAGTAGGTTTGAAGAATGCATAGATTGGTGAACACCAGGCTTTTTTAAGTTGTTCTAGTATGTATCAGCATTGAAGTGAAAGGAATGACACATAAAACATACTGAGTTCTTGTTCAGGACTCAGCTCAGTGCTCTCGGGCTTGCTATGATCAACTGCCTGACTTTCTCCATCGTTATCATCATTCTCATCATCATTCTCATTGTGTGGGAGTGTCATTGTTGACGAGCAAGGTCTGGTAGAAACTTGAGAAGACATTGTAGAGATAGATTTTGTTATATCCCATACCTCCGGATCCGGAATTCCGAATCTCCTCCACTAAAGCCCAGTTCTCTGTCCTGTTATTTTGCCTGGCACTCCGCTCTCATCTCCAGACTCACCCTTATCTTCTTTTAGAATAGCTATTGCTCCAGCTACCAGTTATGTCCTTTCCACTATGCTTACTGATCTGTCCGATTGTACTTCATCTCCGACCTCACTGCTTTGATCCATTATACACTTACTAATAGACTTTCCGCATGCTTCATACATAGCCCTTACCTTGCTGACTGATTTACTTACATGATACTTACAGTATATAAACTCCTGTAATACTCCAGAACTCCTCAGTTTGAATATCATCTTAGTTCTGCTCATTCCTGCTTCTCTGGACTTGAGTCTCATCTCTTGTCTACCTCCGAGTCTTAGGGTTAAACCTTAGGACTAAATCTCCGGCTCTACCTTAGGGTAGTCTAAACTCTATTCCATTTCTACTCTGGACTTGTCCATAGTAGCCTTACTCCATTCCCTCATAATCTTCTGGAGTTCCGCTGAACTCCCCCGACGTCTGACCTCTGGACTTCCCCGGACTTCCGTCGGACTTCCCCTCTGCCCCTTGGAAATTAAGGGCATGTACTTGGGTAAGGGGTGCAGTGCACAAGCTGAAGCCAAAGCCCTTTGAGTTGTCTTCCCTTTAAGCACGACCTTAACAGATTTCTTGAGTTTTTTAAATGGTTGGGAAATGGCCTGGACAGGTGCTGTCTTTCGGGAGATGGTCGAAGACTTCATGGAGGATGTGTCAGTTGGCTTTGCCATACTGAGAGGAAGTTCCAATGACTTACCTGGTGTGCCAGTGTCCATTTTATACTATTCTGAAGCCACTTCTCAATATATTGACCCTTTGACTCTTCACCATTGGTCTGATTTGAGCGGTAGTGTGCCAGTACTCCAACCATGCTGGTGGTGTGTGTCCAAGTCATGGGAAGCAACAATTAGCAACCTGGGAGTGTTATCAGAATGCTGCCAAGTCAAGCCTTCAACAACTGAATCAGAGTGATATTCAAGCTTCAAGTTGAGTGAACTAGGTGGGTGCAACACAACAAGAAAACCCACTACTACCCATGATACCACAGTTCAGGTACATGATTTGGCCTCGGTATACCAAATATGGTACCTTACCCTAACCCTAACACTGTGGGTTTTTCCGCACCTGAGGCAAACCTTAGTTCCTGAAGTCCTTGTCATTGGACAGAAATTTACCTATGAGGGCCGCATCCCTGATGAGATGAAAGTCTCAAAACTCATGCACTGGCCCTTATGCACAACGAAAACTGAAGTATGCGGTTTTCTCAGCACCACAGGCACCATTCACAACTGGATCAAAGTCTTTGCCATCATTTCCGGCCCCCTTATCAATCTCATGTGCATTAATGTACCTTTTGAATAGACTCATGAGACCCAGGATGCCATGGACAAACTTGAAGCCACTGTTATTGATTCCCCCACTATTCGACCAATCAGCTACTCCTCCTCCAACAAAGTAATTCTTGCAGTCGATTCTTCTTACCTTGCATGTGGTTGGATCCTCCTTCAGCTGGATGACAATGGTTGTCACTGTCCAGCTCACTTTGGCTCCATTACGTGGAACAAGCGCAAAGCTTGCTATTGTCATATCCCGTACCTCCAGACCCAGAATTCCAGATGCTCCCCCATGAAAGTCCAGGTCTCCATCCTATTCTCTGTCCAGCGCTCCACTTTCATCTCTGGACTCACTCCTATCTCCTTTTAGAATAACCATTCTCCGGCTACCGGTTGTATACCTTTCCGCTTTGCTTACTGATCCGTCCGTCTATACTTCATTTCCAACTTCATTTCTTTGATCTGTTATACACTTACTAATAGACTTCCCATATGCTTCGGGCATAGCTTTTACTTCACTGACTGATTACTTACATGATACCTACAGTATATAAACTCCTGTAAAACTCTGGTACCTCCTCAGTTTGAATATCATCTTAGTTCTGCTCATTCCTGTTTCTCCAGACTTGAGTCTGATCTCCTGTCCACCTCCGAGTCTTAAGGTTAATCCTTAAGACTATAACTCCAGCTCTACCTTAGGGTAGTCTAACTCTGTTCC
Organism: Suillus paluster; assembly: GCF_016628075.1. Classification (NCBI taxonomy): domain Eukaryota; kingdom Fungi; phylum Basidiomycota; class Agaricomycetes; order Boletales; family Suillaceae; genus Suillus; species Suillus paluster. The sequence continues at coordinate 128,359 of NW_024537624.1, forward strand.
ATTTCTACTCCAGACTTGTCTGAAGTAGCCTTACTCTATTCACTCCTAAACTTCCAGAGTTCCACTGAACTCCCCCTGTGTCTGACCTCCAGACTTATATGAACTTCTGTTGGACTTCCCCTCTGCCTCTCAGAAATTAAGGGCACATACTCGGGTAAGGGGCGCAGTGCACAAGCTGAAGCCAAGCCCTTTGAGTTACACTTCCCTGGAGCACAACCTTAACAGCTATTCACAAGCAAAAATCGGGTTATACAGGCTGTTTTGAGCCCTACACGCAGCCAAAGTATAGCTAATTGGACTGAAGAACTTCACTGTGTAAGTCAATGCTAAGTATATTAAGGGGATGATTAGTAATCCCAACATTCAGCCAAACACCACTATGAACCATTGGTTAGCAGGAATTTCTCTTTTTGACTTCAAACTACACCACATACCAGGTGCCAAACACCATGGACCCAATGGCCTCTCTCGACAACCATTGGTACCAGCAGACAATGAAGCATTTGAAGAGATGTCAGAGGAAGTAGAAGAATCGCTGGAGGAAGTTTTAGGATGCATGGTTTGGACAGGACAGGACTTAGAAATAGTTCTTGCTGGATTAAAGAAGGACCCACCACTCATTTTGCACATGACAGGAATGACCCACGACCCTGACCTGACCCCTCCCTCAGACAACATCACTCAGAAGTGTGATTGCAAACTCCTTGCAATCCTTTCTTATCTCAAAACCCTATTGTTCCCCTCCTCTTTATCAGTTTCAGATCAAATGCGACTCCCCAAGCGAGCTCATCAGTTTTTCATGCAGGGAAACCACTTATGGCGAAAAGACCCAACATGCCAGCACCAGCTCGTAGTTTTCACCCCAAATCACACTCACATTCTCCAGGAAACTCACATCAAACTCAGACACAAAGGGTTCTACTCTACATGCTGCACAATTGCTGATCGTTTTTGGTGGCCCTCACTCGATAACAACCTCATGTGGTACTTGAAGACCTGTCACCAGTGTCAGATTCGGTCCATCAAGAAAGTCATAATACCACCCACCATCTCAATTCCTGCAACTCTCTTTTTAAAAGCATTCACAGACTCTATGTACATGCCAACATCACATGACTTTTCCTATATCATTCAAGTGTGCTGCTCGTTATCCAATTGGCCAGAATTTATGATGTTTAGGAAGGAAACAGGAAGAATGCTTGGAGTGTTCTTATTCAAGGAGATTCTGTGTAGATGGGGAGGAATAGAGGAAATTGTCACAGATAACGAGACACCTTTCATTGCTGCACTCAAGTGCCTGGCTTGGATGTATCATATTTGCCACATTCACATCTTGGCATACAACTCCAAGGCCAATGGCATTGTTGAGCACTCACACCATATCATCCATGATTCACTTGTTAAGGCTTGCAATGGCGATATGACTCAATGGCCAACTTTTGTGCACCATGTCTTTTGGGCTGATCATGTTACTACACGAAAATCAACAGGCCACACTCTGTTTTTCATAGCTCATGGTACTGAACCTCTCCTGCCACTAGACATCATCAAAGCCATCTTCCTCCTTCCCAATATCTCAACTCAGCTCACCACTGACAATTTGTTAGCCATCCACACTCGCCAGTTAGCCAAATGAGATGAAGACCTTGCTCTTATCCATCAATGCCTACTCAACAGCTGTCTCACATCCATCAAAAACTTCAAGCATCGCTTCACCAACACCATCCATGATTATGCATCCAAGCTCAGAGATCTAGTACTGGTCCTCAATTAGAAAATCGAAGCCACATCAAATGCCAAGTGCAAGTCACATGATTTTGGCCCAATGATTGTAGTCTCGTGCTCTGCAGGTGGCTCTTACCGTCTTTCCAAACTCAACAGCAGCATCTCAAAACTCAAGTTTGCAGTGTTTCGTCTCATCCCTTATCACCCTTGCTCTCCCTCATCTATCAAAGTCACTCAATTCATTAACCCTCAAGCTCTTGCAGGTGTTGACAATGAACAAAACTAGATGCATTGTTTATTTTCTCTTTCTCTACCTAATCTACATTTCTACTCTCCACTATACAGTACAATTTTTAGTTCATTGTTGGAAGATTCAACTGGGGACGGTCGATATTTGAAGTGGGGAGGGGATGTAAGGATACTATATCCTCTACATGCCAACCAAACCTTCAGATGGAGACATAAATAGCATGTCCACATAACTCAACTGACGCAAAGAGCCTTACTCTTTGCATCCAAGTTATGTGGATATATTCCCCTATATCTTCTTTCATCTCTTTCTTGTGACTTTACCTACTGGTGCTATGTATGTACCTTCTCCTGGTGGTTTTCCCCCTGGAGCTGCATGAAAAATTTTTCCAGGGGGAAAACCACCAGGAGAAGGTACATACATAGCACCACATGGAAGTGTCCTTTACAAGGACATATGTCGAAACCCTGAAACATCCAAATTGATTTATGTTTTGAGGGGTATGTAAGCTATCTACTAATGTAGGATGCTTCAGAGATGCAATCAAGCGGTGTAATAAGTCAATTGACACTCTAATACATGCTATATATCATCAGAATTGCTCCCCTACTAATGGGGCAAAAAATCGAATATGTTTTAGTCCTGGCCTCCTGGGGTGCACATATTAGCACTGCAGGCTATACAGGCTTCTAGATCATGCAGAAAGTGATCTATTGAGTCTTTCTATGTATATACATGCAAGCTACTACTTATATATAGGAGTGGTGAGGGGGATAAGCTGTGGTGAAGCAGGTAGAGCTGGCAGGGATACGTGAGAATAGTGAGGATACTGGAATATCTCAATTTGTCAATATTTCAGGTGTTAGTGCTGATTTGGGACACCAGAGAATCTCAGAAGCCATTAAGCTTAATCATGTGGGATCTGTAGACTACAAATAAACTTACAAAACCTCCTTGTTGCTTATCAGTGAGGATTATGCTTAATTTTAGCAGTATAGCCTGGTGTCTGTGGCAGTTGTTGTGATTGATAGATCTGTTGTAGGCTGATAGCATGCATAGTGGAGCTAAGATAGTGTAACATAAGCCCAAGTACCCCTGCAGCATCAAGGGAGCACTGATTTATCTGTGGATTTCCATGCACGGAGACATCATCACGAGGAATCAGTGTCTCATATCAGGCTTGTGCAAAGCCTGCAGTAAGTAGTGAAGAGAAGGTGGACACAACAATACCCATTGTAGTGATAAAGGCTCAATCATTCTGGCTATTGTATAGTACCTGTCATGGGGTGTTGATGTGAGGATTTGGAAGTAGTTGGGGTTGGCAAAGATATAGACAATGAGGGTGCCAAGTGTCAATGCGGTCTTGTCATGATACCTCGCTCCCAGCAATGATAGCAGCAGCTAGAACCTGAGCTCTTTCATTGTCATCAAATTGAAGTTCAGCCTCATCTTTGTCGAGAAGCAGGTACTGTATTGCAAGATTATGGGCTGGACTAAATCTATTGGACTAGCGTACAGGGGATTATTCTAGTATAGGTTAATATATCAGCGGTATTAGTAATGTTTTTGAGACTCTGGTATATTCTATTCTGGATTATTTTGCCTACAGAAAGTCATCCATTTAGTGGGGACTTAGTGTAGTGTAAGTCCCCTTAGAATGCTGGTCTGGACTGCCAGTCCTCACAAATAGAGCTTTTTGACTTAATCTAGTGGCACATGAACACCTTAGGTACCACTTTATTAAGTAAGAAAGGTGGGAAGAATAGGTGCAGTGTGTTGTATCAGATACTAGTGTGCAAATCTTGACTGCTACATAAATTTGGAGTCCCTACAGCCCACGGAAGCAAAAAAATCCAAAATTCTGCTGTGATATTAAATGTTATTTCGACACCACCATCTGTGACACGTGACGGTCGAATTGAATCGATTCCTACAGTATAATACTCGTCAGACAGGCATAAAGGTACGATGAGGTGCGGGATAATCAGCTATCTACAGGCAAAGCGGGCAGCCTGAGCGTCTCCGTCGCTCCAAGCCGCCCCGTCCCCTCAAGCAAGTGCGTCCCCGTTCGAACATATTTGCATGGCAGCAATACTAGGCTAATTATAGATACACAGTCCGCAAGTATTTCTCTTCAAATACTACCGTCCCTTTCATATCGAAGGTAATGGCATCCTTCGTCGATACCTTTATCCAATCCGTACTAGACCACGACGTCGTCATCAACAAGTAGCATCCCGATACACCCGCGATCTCTGGTCCCGCACGAGAGTCAATGTAATTGAACACGCCTATGAACCACTTGCATCCGTCATCAGGATCCATGTTCAGTAACTGTCTTTCCAGGACCTCGACTTTCAACGTGATTTCATGCTTCCCGGCGACATCACAGGCAAGAGTTGCTATCCCCATCTCTTGATCAACAGATATCAACGGAGAAGGGAAGATTGCAAGCTTGATTCGGAGGCCTGCACTCGTCATGGCGAAACGGTCTTTTGGGTGACTGCCACCTATTGACCGGACCATGTATGCTGCTGGGGATGGAGGAAGGGCGCGGGTGTGCGGAAGTAATGCGGCTTGCCCTTTCCAGTGCAAGATGTCTGTGTCGCTGGTAACTTGCATGAGAGCTTCGATGAGTCGGATAAATGCACGATCTCCTCCCTCTCCATATGCAATCTGCAATCCGACATCGAAGATGCCAGTCATTGAATACGCAACGTCCTCATCCCTTGTTGTCGTCCTCTTGGCCGCCCACCCCATGCGCTCCCTGATGTAGAACGGTCCTGGATCCACAAAACGAAGAAGGTTTCGAGTGGTGATGCCTGTATCCTTGCTGATCGCAGATAATATATGTTCATCGTCATCTTCATTCTTATCATTGTCCTGCCTTGTGAGAGGTTCCCAGTTGTTGTCGTAGAACTTTATCTTCTTCGGAGCAATTAATTCCTGCAGCGTCCAACCCCGTGTGAACCATTCGTCGTCCGTCATATCTCCTGTGGATGTTGACTGTGCGAGAAGAACGATACATATCGCGGAGTTTCTATACCATCTGAACATGGAGCGAATAGATTCGTCCAGCTCAGCACTGCTGCTCTTATCGATGCAGCACGTGTCCGACCATGCGAACTTCATCCCGTGGCTTATAGCTACTTCGCAAAAGCGCTGAAGTTTCTCGTATCCCGGACCAGATAGATTTCGTTGTTTGATGAGTTCCTTGCAGCTCGGCTCTCCTTCCCTCAGCCAGCGATGAGAAAGAATGCCATATTGCACCCTTTCCTGCACCAAAGCCCGGACGGCAGATCGCCTATCAGAATGGACAGGATACGTGAAATCCTGGTCGATCCGCACTTTGACCCTCTCCTCGTCGATCATATCTGCTGTGATCTCGTCCATGAGTGGTCGGAAATACTGCTCAACGGCTGATCTGCCAACGAGCTTCTTTTCCGGCAGGGAAATAAGGCGTATTGGGATGTCATTGTTGACATAGCGGGTAAACTCTTCAAGGACTTCTTTAAGTGCTTCTGGCATTAACACTGCACGCCAAGTTTCCTGAAACTTTAGCCATGTAAACGCCACGATCAGACAAGAGCTCACCTGAGCGGAAACTCTCGCACTACAGATTATTCGAAACAAGAACCCTTCTATTATTTCGCAACGTCAACCTGCGTGTATTTATCCATCATCAAGGTCAAGTTGCCAGTGAGCGTTTCACGTGAAGACTCACCTCGTCGCAGTGTAGGTGGAAGCTAGTATCGATGGAATCAAGATGATAGATAATCAATGATAATTATATATCGGGTGCAGGCCCCGTAGCGCCCAAGATCAAACATGTTCACGTAATTTTTATCCCTTGTTGCGGGGCACCAGGATCATCTCTTTAAACCTCCAGCGGTCTCGTACGATAGTACAGACGAATTAGTTTGCATCCTCTGCATTGTTCACAAAAGCGAGCCTCAAGATAGAGTAGGTACCGGGTAGGTGTTGCTGGTAGGAGTTAAGACTGCTTAATTCGTAGTCTCTACTGAACGATACTCGGCATGCTATTCAGTAGCAATTCTGAATTAAACAGTCGTTATCCAGACACAGCCGTTGTTGTGGAGACAACAATGATTGAATGTTTTCGAGGGCTGTAATGATAGAATTCGAATGGGAGGTGAATGGAAAGGCGCGCGGAAAGCGACGCACGACGAGCTTGCATGAGCATCGAACTCATAAGATGAGGCCTCAATTATAGTAGCTCCATCTCATAAGCAAAGAACCGAGGTCCGTGCGCTCCCTCAAATGGTTTGCGTTTCGAAGATTCGCCTCGCTGTCTTTTCTTCTGCGCTTTCATCCCCTGCGATACACTCCAACACGTACAACTGGTTGCAAGTTTAAGCGCGGGCAGTTTACCACTACGAGACCCTTCGAGAGGGTCATTGAGACCTATGGGGTCGTTGCAATCGAGCGTAGAACATGGGATGAGGGTATGCACAGGAAGGTCCAAGTTCGTACAATCACTCCATGCTCCGATCTCTCTGCTGACTGTTAGAGTGCGTAAACCAAGGATTGTATTAAGAGCTAAGAATTACACAGTTTCATGTTGGTTTCATGATGGCCTTCTTGGAGAAGCTTACTTAGTGGAGTGAGCTGCTGCGTAAATCGATCGAGGTTGTAGTAGGAGCCTGAAAAGCGTGGCGTTCACGATCACGAGATGACCATATCATTAATGATCATGAGGCTCGTCCGCAGCTGGCCTTACTGATGGTTTACTATGAAAAAAACAAAATGATCCGACACGATGATCGTTAATATTCATTGGGTACATCTTGTGTCTTACTTGTACATACATACGCATCGGATACTATGAGTAAATTTCAAACAGATTCAAGCAATATTCAATCACCTCACGCTCCTTCCATAATTCTCTTCAGAACAGGGGCAATCTGCTTCCTCGACGCTTTGGCATTCTGCTTGTATGCCCTCGCACTATACAACTCCTCGAACTGCGTTTCATCGCTCGTGACATCTTCAGCATCTTCGTCCTCAGATTCCTCAGCGTCGGCATTACCGACGAACTTTGAGAAATCGAGCCTCTTCAGCCCGAGCTCTTTGCTGGATTTGAGGCCCGGCCAAAGTTTCGCTTCGATCCCTTCACCTGCTTTGATTATCCAAAGCTGTTCCCTCCTTCCTTTGTCCTTCTTGTTCCGGTAGGAAGTAAGCACGCCGAGGATGCTGAGATCTCTTTCGACGAGCCAATCTTGGATTTCCTTGATGGGATTTTTCGACGAAGCGAAAAATGCGGAGAGACGAAGTGGGACGGTGGCGAGACCCGCGTTTATCGTCTTTGAAGATTGTGTCGCATCGTCGGATGCAGGCGCCTTGAATAAATACTCCTTGTAGTCTCTCCGCAGCAAGTCCCGCGTGCTGAAGTGAGATACAGCCAATTTCTCTTCAATCAACGTCGCGGATAGAGCCTGAATGGAAGGGGATTGTGTGATCGGTTGGTCGGTCGATACTGCGGAGACTCCCATCACAAGGGAACGAGGGATTAAGAAGGTAGCCGCCTCCCTGTCGACATCGACAGCTTTCCCTCCCGCCTTGAGACCTTGGGTATCAACCAGATTGGCACTCAGCAAGAGCGTAGCCACTTCTGGGGGTATATCAAGGTTTGGGGATGATTCATACAGCCTTGCGACGAGAGACGAGCAACTTCCGACTAGCTCGATGATCCTGGGATCAGCTGTATCCTTGTATTGTCCTTCATCTTCGTGGTGATCGATTACGGCAACGACTCTGGCAGTCGGAGAGGCGTAATTGGGGTGGAGGACGTTGTGATCGACGAGAGCGAACTTGGATACCTGCGATGGCATAGGATCACCGGAGCAATAGAGCTCTTCGTAAGGCTGCTTGATTTCCGCCAAACCAAGGGCATGAATATTCTCCCCTCTAAGGAAGAAATCCTCCCTGGGTGTAGACAAATATGCGATCGTCTTTCCGCTCGTGTGTGAGCGCAGCCAGGCGTATCCGAGCGCGCTAGCGACGGTATCGAGATCTGTGTGATGGAGAGAAATGATAAGGACCGAGAATCAGTGGGATGGAGTTGATCCTACCTCCTGCTTCATTGCCCATTACTACAGTCCATCCTTCCCCGTTATCAGCTAGAAAATCTGCTTTCTGGGACTTGAGGTAAGACGAAAAGGTGGATGTAGACATTGAAGCTTGTCGCAGAGGCTGGAATTTGGCAGTCAATGAAGTGGATGTGATCTTGAAGAGTGGCACGAGACCAATAAAGCGCATAAATAGGATCATAATTCGGGTCAGTAAGTGTGAGGTCGGAGTGCCAAATCACATTGCTATTACTATTGCGGCTTGCGATGTACTTAGGGCGCTGCCGATGAACACCTTGCGAGTAGCGAGACGAGATTATCCGAGATGTATTTCAAGCAAGCGGCAAGATTGGATGATTGCGTTTGTCTTGGAAAGAAAAAGAAGTTGTTTAGATTGCATGGAATATATTCCCCAGAGTCGGTACCAGTGAGCCTATCCAAGGCTTCCGTATTAGTGCAGGCTGAACAGTCTGCGTTGAACTGTGACAGTCTTCACTGCCACGTACGATGGACTATATGGTGAAATTTGGAAGTCGTCGTAAAAGGAAAAGTTGTCGTTGTTTGTCCTCGACACCAGCCCCGCTGACCCCTAGGTTCTGCACTGCTGGTAGCCTCCCCATGGATCCTCCCCCGCAATTTGCGCTTATTGGAAAGCGCGTCCGAGCTCTTACGACCATTTTGCGGAACATGGGTCATCGTAGCCCATGTCTGATTGCCAACGAGTCCCTTCAGGTTCCCCCCTACTACGCCACTTCATTAACATTCTCACCCCCGATGACGTTTTCAGTCCTGAAGCGAAGAAAGCTACTTACTTATTGCGGTGTCGGATAAGCGCAATCATCGACATCCGTGATGGCGCTGACGAGAGGCTCCAGATATCAGTAGTCTCCCAAAATCTCTATCTCCCCTGACTAAGTCAGTAGTGACTACATCTCAAAATTTATTTCAAGAAATCGTGAACAGGTGCGATTATTGATCAAAAGCTTACCACCACTTGGCAACGACGATGTTACCCTCGCAGAATACATTTCGGACTGCCCTCGCCTCCTACCGTGACTAGCCTTCTACAAACAACTTTTTTGCTCTCTCCACATTCACCATCACTCACTGTCGTCGAAAACTGTTCTCACGTATTTTCCTCGACCAGAAACCATGGCACGTGTATGTGCCTCAAAAGTTGTGACTAGACTCCGGTGGACCATAACTTCTCCGAGACACCGCCTGAAAAAAGTGTCCCGATGCGCAAACAGGGTCCGGCGGATGATCCAGTTACGCAGTTGGTTTTCCGGCAAGACCGTGCAATTTTGGGGTTGGCTCCTCGGTTACCTTATGCTGTCACTAGAGTCTCATGCGGCGAAGGCCCAAATAATGGATGGGGAACCTGGCAGGACCTCCCCCCCCGTCAAATACAGTGCCGCGTCATACAAGGTACTACTGCTTGCCAGAGCAATTCCTCATGTGTTTGTTTAAAATGTCTCTGCGCGAGAAGACCCTCCCGCAGTTGCAGATGTGTCCAATCCTCGTATGACACTCCGCCACATGCCGACTGAGAGATTCCTTGTCCATATCCTCACCACAATGATTCCATTTGCACTCAATGCGCAAATTGTCCGAGCTACGAATCCCGTGAACTTCACGTAGGTGAGAAGAGAGATTGTAGTCATGAACCAAGGCGCCGCAATGTAACCCTTTGAGATCACCCCACATACACCGGAACATATATCCGAAAGTTGAATAGGCTCCCTGCAAGTACCAATCATCGCCGCGGCACCATCAGCGTCGGGTAAGCAGCTCAAAAGAATTACGCACAGACTGAAAAAATCGCCGACATCATGGGATATTCAGCTTAAGATCGTTAGCGAAGTTTCATGATGACATACAGTTTCCTCGACGTGGAAGTTCCGAATAAGGCGCATTTCTGCACCAGTCGTGTCATCGGTGTCCACGTCAAGGGATCCAGCACTCTGCTCCACATTGCTCGGTACGCGGGAGATCTGAAACCGTCGTTTGCATTGTCGACTTCCGGTTGTAACTTGTCAAGCACAGTCAGAACCCAAGAGAGACAAGCACTCACCAATCAATCGAGCAACCAGCCCGTCGTTGAAGTGAATACATGATAGACTCCACGCGAACGTCATTGACAGCACCGCAGAAATGACATTCGTAAGAAACTCCAGAGGGTAAAGTCATCTGCTGTTTAATGATAACCCTCATGACAATCTTCGTTCCTGCTTCAATTGTTGACCATCGAAGGCTTGTAAGACGGGTTACTTGAGTGCCCTCGTCAATGCACAAATCATACTGTCCTTTGTCCAAGTACCGTCTCTGAATATGGGCTTCAATCGAGTCGCGTTTGAACAGAACTTGGAGCATCTCGTTGATTTGCTAAAGAGAAATCAACGAGTAAGCTTCCTATGACGGATTTTATGCTGGCGGGGCGAACCTGAAATGAAGTGCAGAAGTTCACTGATATTGAATGTTCATGGCCTGTTGCGTCTACCAGTGTCACACAGCCAAGCGCGACAGTTCCCACTGCAGTTGATCCCGCAGAGAACTGTCCGCGGATGATAAAGTCTCGCATTTCGTGCATATCATTTTGACTTTGCATTTGGAACGACCACTAACCAAAAGTGGTGAGTGAACCCATACAATCATCAGAGAGTAGAACACAACCAAACATTCCATGAGATAACGGTCGATTTCACTAGAGCATCCGGCGATAGCTTGTGTGACGGACGTGTATGCGAAACGACGACGTTTATGCAAATTTGTCAGTTGGGCTGAGGTCCCTTCTAGCACCCTAATTGCGACTCAGCTCGGATAAATTCAAGCACGCATCAACAAGGCATGTACCTAACTAAGGAGTCCCTCCGGGATTGTTCAAGAGGATCTCGGGCAGGTGGGGCGTTACACAAATCGCGGTTGAGTCGATGAAGTCGTGATTCAAGGCCAACTAGGTCCGCCCTGTTCTTATCACGTCTCTGTGATGACCTTCAAGATCAAGGATCGCTCTCCCAATCAACAGGCTCTTACATCTATAGCTTGAAGGCTTGTCAATAATCCACCAATAGCCGCTTGCATCGGAGCACCTGCAAGTGGGATTGTACCTGCAAAGGCCTGTACAAAGGGCAAAAATAGCTGAGCCATGTCGGAAGCTTCGCGGGCAGGGGATACACCCCGGGAGTATCTGGCGGAAGAAACATCAGTGGTGACTTGGAGTCTGCTCGTAGAAACAGGGTGCACTGACGATGAATCCGAAGGGAGGGTTGGTGAGGGAAGGGGAAAGGTACTAGGGATGCCTGCGGGGATGGAGCCATCGCTCTCATGACAGTTAACTGTTGGGTTGGGTTGTGTGCCTCTGTTCTTTGTGGGGCGCCTCAAACGAACTGGGACGACCGAGTTGCTTAAATCCTTGATAAACTGAAAGGGCATTATTGGCAAGATCAGAAAATAGGTCAAAGACCGTGACGTGGGGGAGCGAAGGAAGGAGGGAGAGAAGGCATTCGAAGTTGGCAGCTGTGCACAACACAGCCCACACTGCAAGCCTCGTGTATGTACTTCTAGAAGAGCACAGCCAGGCCTGTCCAAGCGCACTAGCGACATAATCAAGATCTTTGCAATGAAGACAAATGGAAGAACTAAGAACGAGTGGAATGGGATTGATCATACACCTCCTTCATTTCCCACTACTACAGTTCGTCCCCCCCGTTATCAGCTAGAAAATCTGCCTTCTGTGAAGTGGGTGTGATCTTTGCGAGATCAGGAAAGTGCATCGGATCGCGATTGCTGTATATCATAGAGTCGCCGTACCAAATCACATATGGGCATGACATGACTGTTACGGCTTGCGATGTACTTAGCTAGGCGTTGCCGACGAAAACCTTACGAGCAGAGGCGATAGATGCAAGAGGTGATTGGATTACTCGATTGCGTTTCGCGTGGAAAAAAAAAGTTGTTTAGACTATATGGAAGATATTCCGCCCAGCGTCACTGAGCCTATCCAAGCCTCCAAGGCATCCGTATCAATTCAGGCTGAACAGTCTGCGTTGGACAGTCTTCACTGACACGGCGCTATGGACTATCATGATAGTGACTCCGGAAAGTGGAAAGCATGTGAAAAGGAAGAGTTGTCGTTTGTTTGTTCGCGACAATATTTGGGATAAGCTTACGCCGCAATGTGATTTTGAACGGTCAAACTAGTACTTACTGCTCGCATATGTCCTCGCAATACGACGTTCTCATTGTCGGCGCGGGCATCGCTGGCTCTGCTCTTGCCCACGCACTGTCCCGGTCTTCAGCTCCGCAACGCCGTATTGCTCTCCTGGAGCGGAGTCTTGCTGAACCTGACCGCATAGTCGGCGAGCTTCTCCAACCCGCGGGCGTCGCCTTCCTCAACAAACTCGGCTTACAAGGCGCACTAGAAGGCATAGACGCGATACCTGTACACGGATACGCGGTCGTTCAAGATGGTCGCATCGTCCACATTCCATACCCCGACGCCCGAGAAGGTCGGAGTTTCCACCATGGACAATTCGTGCAGGGACTCAGGGAACATGCAAAGCGCGCAAAAGGCGTAGACGTCATCGAGGCAACCGTCAGCGAACTAGTGGAAGAGGGAGGGAGGGTCGTCGGTGTAAAAGCTACGCGTTCAAGCGGGAAGGAGAAAGAGGTTTTCCGCGCAGACCTAACAATCATCGCCGACGGGTGCTTCTCCAATTTCCGCAGTACCGTCCAAGGTCCATCTTCACGCCCTTCGCAGACAAAGTCGCACTTCTGTGGTGCCATACTCAAAGATGTACGATTACCAATGTCACAGCACGGCACTGTCGCACTCGTACGTGGCCACGGACCCGTATTGCTATACCAAATATCAGAACACGATACCCGCATGCTCGTAGATGTTAAAAATCCCTTGCCGTCTGACCTAAAGGTATGTGTTTCTCTATTCATTTCATCGTTTGCGTGCGCTCAAAGAAAGCCAGAAACATATCATCACTAAAATTGTACCTTCCCTCCCCCCTCAATTGCATGAACCGATCCGTGCCGCTCTTTCTGCAGATCGTCTCCGCCGCATGCCAAACTCATTCCTACCACCCGCCCCTCAATCACACCAACGCGGTGTCATCCTCCTTGGAGACGCGTGGAACATGCGTCATCCGCTAACAGGTGGCGGTATGACAGTCGCGCTCTCAGACGTATACATCCTTTCCCAGCACCTCGATAAAGTAAATGACCTGAAGGACTGGACTCAGATGAAGAGCATCCTCAAAAAATGGTGGTGGGAACGTAAAGGGTTGGCTGCGACGATTAACATTCTGAGCGTCGCCCTGTATGATCTATTCGGGGCAGATGGCGAGTGTTTGACTGTCCTCCAAGACGGCTGTTTCAAGTATTTTGAGCGGGGAGGGGAATCGGTGCGCGGTCCGGTATCGTTGCTGAGTGGGTGAGTGGTTGCGCAGTCGCGTTTCATAAAATAGTAATCTGTGCTGACACCGAGATAGGATCTCACCATCAACCTCGCTCCTTGCATACCACTTTTTCTACGTGGCATTTTATTCCATGTGGTCGCTCTTTGCACACCCTCGACCTATACCCGCGCCTCCTACAAACGGCGAGTCGAATATGAATGGCACCCACGTAACCGGGAACGGCACCGCCCATGCAACCGGGAATGGCACTGACGAAAAATATTCGGACACGCGTATCATGCAGACGCCTTCAATACTCGACTACCCCCGACTCTTCTGGCTGAGCTGTAGAGTCGTACGTCCCTCTACTTGACCTCAGGGATGCCCACTAACGCTTTGCCGTAGTTGTGGACAGCGTTGGTAGTGTTTGGACCCCTATTGTGGACAGAGATCCGTTGGTGGTGAGCTTAGATGATTTTATTTCTATTTTGGACAGAGCTATTCAGGACGATTGTTATATTATATATACTTAGCGCCTAATCGTATGGAGGTGGGAGGTTCAATCGATCCCGCTGAAAAGTGGGGTCTGAGGGGTGAGCTACAATTCCGTGGAGGTGCTACCGTTCCCGTCTCAGCAGTGCATCTCTATTTTTATGAGGCGTTTCTGACCGCATTCGGATATGCTACATGGTATTCACATATCGGCTATCTGTTCTATCGACTATCATTGACGTACAAATGGTGGTGGACGTGTACACGGCGACTCGCATATGAATGACACCGCCAATGGCACGAGCGAAAAATATTCGGACACGCATATCATTCAGATGCTCGTTTATCCCCGATCATCCTGGCTGAGTCGTAGGACCCTTACTGATGCTTTGTTGAAGTTATAGACAGCGTATGTGCCCTTAAGTACTGTAGGAAGAGATCCGTCGGTAGTGAGCTTAGAAGTTTCAGGACGCTTGTTATATCTTGGAATTATCTTATATACCTCTTGAATTGCTTGAACACATCCTGTTTTCGCTGAGGCGTTAGAAATAGTGTTGGGATATGCTAAGTACATGATATTTACTATGCCGGATATCTACTCTATTGATTCATTAACATACAAGCACGGTGGACGTATACACCATTAATGTCCGCATAATTAAAAAATTGTGAGCGTTCGCGAATCTATCAGGGCTACCCGAGCCCCCGGTCGCTCCAATCTTGCTATCCCTTTCATCAGTCTAGGTCAAGTGGTTCACGTATACTGGCTGCTATTCCGTATCCGTTCCCCGTAATTCCAAAGTATCCACGGTCTGCAGGAACGATCAGTCAAGATGATGATGAAAGTCACAAGAACGGAAACAGACGTACGCGGGACATCCTATCACAATAGCCACGATTGCAAGAATAGTATCGCCCTTTCCAAACCCAAGCGCGTTGTACATCGAAGGAGCAAACAAGGGAAATCCAAAGCCTGCCTGCTAGGGACCGCAAAAAGGATATAGCGGCTAGCGCTGGAGACGGGGGTGAAAGGCGTGAGACGACCTAACCTATCTATATCACTTGCTGCAGGCATCCAGCATGTGCTTTATGATAACTAGTCATCTACATACATATGTATCATGTTAGGCCTTTTCCTCATTAATTATCTATATACCCGCACTACTACTGTCGTTTTGTAACATAATACATGCGAGCACCGGCCCATGGCACGTGCCACAAGAATATTGAAGAGAAAAGTCGAGAATCTTACCAGACTCTAACCATTCGGCAGGGGTGTTATCCTACATCCTAACACAACCAGCTTAATAATACATTGTACTTGTTTGCTTCGTCCAATTCAACTCCGACACCTTAGTGCTGATCAATGTTCCAAGAAGGTGTTTGGCTGTATTGGTCAACAGCTTCTAATCCTACCAGATGTCAACAAACATTCGTAAGACCGTCACCATACGCCGGTTACTTATCAGGGAAGACTGCGGCTGCAAATATGGCATCTTCATGAATTTCAAAAACCTGAACAGGAGGGATGCTTGGAACGGCGGGCTGCTCTCCTTTTTCCACCATCCTGATCCTGATCATAAAGTTCAATTGCGCGCCGTTGAGGTGTGCTTGTAGAGACTGCGTGTTTCGCTTAAGTACAGAAGTGGGTGTGCTTGATGTTTTAATGTTACTTCACAACGCTCAGCTGTATCACTAGACGCATAGCCATGAGGCTGGCTGAATCCTGATCCCCTTCAAACTTCTCGACGCCCATCCAAGAAGAGTACAACTATCTCTATGGCGTATTTTTGATTTGATTATAAGGATCCCCATTCCTCTACGCCCCGCCCATCGATCTCCTCGCAGGTCAAAGTGTCCGCATTGCATACACGTGGTGCGGGAAGCTTTCACTTCTCGCATCCGGTATCACATCGGATACATTCCCTTACGATACTCATAACGTTTCACATTTTCACATTTTCACGATTTCACTATAATCACGCCTCGTTGCATGACGTTTCTTCCCTTTATCCTTTAGCTTTTCTTTCATCGTCGACCCCGCAGTTCTGATCCAACGTTCCGTCCGACCCAAGTTTCGCATCAACGCTTTGACTCTACGATTCTCGCACTACTCGACTCTGTCTACTATCATCTCTCTTCCCCTTCGAACCCGTTCAGCCCAGAGCTTCGCACTTTGCGGCTCTACATGATCGACCGTCGAATTTGATTATATCTACAAATTGCTGTAAGCTACAGAGGTGAATGTGCTGCTTGGTTTTGTGCTGCTTCATAACATTCACATACCTCGTTAGACGCCAAAGGCATGAGGCAGTTCACTCTCAGACCTCCACGGTTTGAAAGGCTGCATCCACGTTCTGATATCAGCCTTGCTCGACGGCTTGTCTTTCTGGGGCCTCTCATATGAGTCTAATTTCTGCCGCAGCTGCAGTCGTTGCTTCATTGCTCACCGCCACGTCTTGCCTAATAGGGCGTGCATGTACTGCCGAAGTCCAGACCATATCAGATACGATGATGTTGCTAGAAAGCTGGATGTACAGCCATGCTGATCGAACTCGAGTAGGTGTGGTCATTGTAAGATGGGACAAGTGCTGTAAGGTGCTGGCGCAGCCGGAGAGGGTTCGTAATATGGCTGCGGTATGCATCACCCGGAAGCAAACAGGATTAGTCCATACCTGTTTCAGTCTGGGCGAAGTCAATATAATGATTCTGGGGGTTTACCATGATGACTGCGCGCTCCGATATTATATTGATAAGCACTATGACAATGTCCCACAAGATAGGTCAAGTGATTAGGGCAGAATCAAGAGAGTCGCAAAGGCCATGTATATGTGCTAATAAGCCACACAAGATTCGGAAAGAATCACACGCCCGGTAAAGATGGAAATATGAGAGGAGTCGGAAGTATCAAGATCGTGGCTGGTAGTCCAGACACATGTGCCCTACGCGACAATGTCAAAATTAGAGGAGTGTTGTGACATACAGTCCTCATGCCTCAGGATATGCACGCGACACAGAAGTCCAATACATCCTAAGGGTAGAATCATTATGGTGCATTGTAGAATTTTCCGTGGTGATTATTTAACTGTTGGACCAAGGATTGCATTGCAAAACAAGTGTCGAATACTACTACAAATTCGGTCATGGCACGAGAACTAATTCATGTGCGATATGTCGGGGAGGACATATGCAACATACTTGAGGATTCCGTGTAGAATTGCCCGTACTGCAATTAAAACACGAACTCTTGGGACACACCACCTAGTAGGAGTAAATGTGCTTCGAAGTGCAGAGAACCTAAATTTTCATCATCAGCAATGACATCCATAAACCACATGCTATACGTACCTCCTTGGCATATAGATTGCTGCAGTGCTTCTTTACGTTTGGGTTGTTCGCATACAATGTGGACAGCGGGATACCAGCTGCTTTGGCAATTTCGGTGCAATCCTCGTGGGCCTTCACGACGTGGGTGTCAACGCAGTCTTTGTCTTTAATTCCAAGGCATATTTCCTATGACCAATGAGTCCAAGTGTCCTGCAAACGCAAACATATCTTACTTCTCCGAGATGCAGATCACAAGCGGTGTTAATGATGCCGGTGTTCACTTTCATCAGCTGGTATCTGTGCATACGTTCAATGTCAAATGGATGTCAGGGATAGTAATGATTGCACATACGTCGAGACTTTGTGTTGAGCGGAGATTGTGGCACATGTATCTCCAGGTTTAATTGTTATCTTGCGGGTACAATCAGAAGGGATTGCTAGACGTTACCCAGTGATAAACATGAGCATAATAGAGCATCGAGGAAGAGTATTACTGACCAACAACAACAGAGGCAAGTGCAGCAAGCGCAGCGAGTCTGGTGAAGAATGAGGTTTGCATACTGGTCAGGGAAGCTTAGAAATAGGTGAGTGATGTTAATGCCTTAGGAATGACTCTTCGAGGACGAGTACTTATACTAGAATAGCAACGGAGCTTGAAACGATGTGGATTGTCTGAATCAATATCTTTGAGAAGCTAGTAGCAGGAACACGCATAAGATGAGCATGTGCGAAGAAGGACCGCCACATCATTATTGCCGGTTGCGATTTGAATCAATTTCTAAGGGGTGAAGTTGGTCGGAAAAACTGAGTTCCTGATATACAGAACTATGAAATGTGCTTGCAATTCAAATGGTAAAGGCATGCTCGGGTTAGGAGAGGAATTTCACATTATTTGGTGGTCAACGACACGAATGGTATGGTCTTGTGAATTCGTGCTGTCAAAGATTGAGTCAGATCTAGTACAATCAAAAAGGGCTCGAACAGAGGTAAGAAGTTGGTCAATAGCATGGAAGCAGGATACACACCGAGAGCAACTCAGTTCGCCACTGAATGCGAGTACGCGGAATATTTATTTTCGCTGGGTATGTGAAATAAGCATACTGGTACCTGTCCCGCAACTGCTGATCGATTCAAGCTAGAAAAGAACACCGCTCGTTATGTAGGGTGGTTCTGTTTGTCTGCAAAGACAGGTTGCGTCCTCGTGGAATAACTCAGGCCCCAAGTTCGGTAGATCTTATGAAGCGGGTGAGCAAGTAGCGGACTGTATATGGTACGAAGAAGGATGAGATGAAGACAAATAGAAGGCATTGGTCAGAGCGACGTCGTTTGATGTGTGCGGAAGTTCTGTGGCTAGTAGGCCTGTAGAAGCAGCCATGGTCAAGACTCTGTAATAGCAGTGATCAGTGACCACCTGTAAAAATAGTAAGATAGGACTCAACACAACCAACCAACATCACCAGGAGTAATGATCCTCTCTCGACTCTAGTACTCTCATCTATATAACTGGAAGGAGGTTAGAATCACCTGTCGAGCTGGTGAAATGTCCGATTCACCTGCTAAACCGGTGGTGAGATGGTGACAATAGCTAGTTGAAAATTACCTGTTAGATTTGTCAGTTACTACATTACCGCTTGAAACTAAACTGCCAAATCTATTGAAGGGAATGTCCAAGTTTGACGGATCATGATGGTGTTGTGGGCAGACCTGTTTGGAAGGAGTTCCGCCGGCAGAACTGGCAAAACCTGGAAGAACTATGCTCTGGAATCTGCCAGTACTTGTGGCAAGGGACGCGCATAGGCAGAAATTGTCAGAAATCTAGTTGTTAACCCCGCCGTGAGGTTTACACACCTTGAATTCTGCCACATTCTGTTATCTGCCTGGCAGTGCCAGTTATGCCATGCCACGAGGCAGAATGGCAGACTCTTGCCCACAACATAGTACTTACTAGCGTCACGTAGGGCATCTGGGATGCTCAATTCTAAAATGTCGTTAGGGATACTGCTACATGAAAAGGTTCAGGTAGCTACTGTACAGTGAGAATCAGGACGAGGACACTCTGCGACAAGGTTTAGAACTTCTCCCATGCGAAGGTTTAGCCGAGCGGTGGTGGACAAATTAGGAAAGGTTTAGGGTCTATGCAGCCTCAGGTAACTTGCGAAAGGATGACCGTAAGGTCAAGTGCGCAGCGACAACGACATTTTGGAATTGAGCATCCGTAATCGAAGCTCTAAGTGTGAAGCATATAAATGTTGACGTACTGAATACTTCCAGCTGAATTCAACCCTCAATGGCTCAGCGCTCAGTGTTCACTCTCATCAGAATTCGATAACATTTTTGCTGGAGGTGAGTCCTGGTAATGATATCTTGCGGTAGCTTACCCTGCTGACACAACGTTCTGTGCGCAGACGGTGCTACAGCTTGTGTTGTAGGATACTCTAGCTGGTATCAACGGTGTAGTCGCCCAGTAAGGCGGTATCTTCATAACGTGCTCACTTATCTGACAGATGGGGACATCCCTTCTGCATTCGCCTGGGTTAAGGAGTTGACACAGGAGGACAAGACTCGGACGACACCATCAATAGAAAGTCGAAGGCGACGACCAAGATGACAGTCAAGGTCGCAGGCAAAAAGTTCTAGCCCAGGAAATCATCAACGGTGGTTGCAATGTCCAGGCTGCTCTCCAGTATGTACTGCTGTAGACTCCAAGGACTCAGATACTCGATATTATATTGATATCGAGGTCGGCACCCCACTTCAAGATTCAAGTTTGTGCTCGGTAAGAAAACACACATTTGTTTTTACCGTACACTCATTCCCTCAGGGTCCACGGTTCTGAGTCGTGCTTCTTCGATCGACCTATAAGGCAAATGATTCCGAATAGTTCATCCAGTGTGGTACTGACTCCACAGACGGGTCTTTCTTCCAAGATGTCTTCCGCATAGGCGATCACTCTGTCCATACTAGCCAAGACTTCGCAGATGCCACGAACAAGCCCGCCAGTGGTTACATTTCAATCGTGATTAACGCATGGAGTAGGTTCCGTCAGATGGCATTCTTGGCTAGCCCAGGATATGCATCTCCGTCACCCAGGTTGTGTTTGTGTAAGTTCATGTGCTTACGGTTTCCATACTTATTCTGGATTGTTTATTCATCGGCACTTAAATTCTACCAGATTGCGTCTATACTCTCACCCTGAAGTTCTGCCACTAGGTTCTGCCTATATTCTTGCTGTGAAGTTCTACTAGTAGACGCAACCATTATGCCAGCCGATCATTAGAACGTCCGAGACCTGCCAAATAAAAGAAAGGCCACCTTCAATGTCCCCCCACCTTGGAAAGACTCTCGTTGGCAAGCCTCGTATAGATAATGCGCTTCTCCTTCCTCGTCGTTATTTCTGCTTTGACAGCATCTATGTCTGTCAGTGCCTTGGTCAGTCATTGCGTTAAAACAGGCCATGAGTGCAAGAAGAACGGTGATTGCTGCAACCAACATTGTGATTTGGCGTCTGTGAGTCTTAATCGTTTGCTTCGCATCCTGGATTAATTACTCACCCCTCGCGCCATGTAATACCAATAGCCTGATGGTCATCTATACTGCAATAATGACTAGTCTGATGAGCCAGCGGCCTGAGTAGCACACCCGGACAGTGAGTCAAATTTTTGCTTTCGCGTTGGTGCTGAAGCCGATGGCACAATACGTAGCTCGTCGCTGACTTCGTCATTATAGTCGCTCCTGGAGTTTCGACAAATTCCACCGCCGGGGACACGCATAGGCAGAAATTGTCAGAAATCTAGTTGTTAACCCCGCCGTGAGGTTTACACACCTTGCAATAGTTCTGCCATGCCACGTGGCAGAATGGCAGACTCTTGCCCACAACATAGTACTTACTAGCGTCACGTAGGGCATCCAGTCGCGTTTCATAAAATAGTAATCTGTGCTGACACCGAGATAGGATCGCACCATCAACTTCGCTCCTTGCATATCACTTCTTCTACGTGGCATTTTATTGTGGTCGCTCTTTACGCACCCTCGACCTATACCCGCGCCTCCTACAAACGGCGAGTCGCATATGAATGGCAGCCCACTGTAACCGGGAATGGCACCGCCCATGCAACCGGGAATGGCACCGACGAAAAATATTCGGACACAGCGTATCATGCAGACGCCTTCAATACTCGACTACCCCCGACTCTTTGGCTGAGCTGTAGAGTCGTACGTCCCTCTACTTGACCTCAGGGATGCCCACTAACGCTTTGCCGTAGTTGTGGACAGCGTTGGTAGTGTTTGGACCCCTATTGTGGACAGAGATCCGTTGGTGGTGAGCTTAGATGATTTTGTTTTCAGTTTTGGACAGAGCTATTCAGGACGATTGTTATATTATATATACCTGGCACCTAATCGTATGGAGGTGGGAGGTTCAATCGACCCCGCTGACAAGTGGGGTCTGAGGAGTGAGCTGCAATTCCGTGGAGGTGCTACCGCTCCCATCTCAGTAGTGCATCTCTATTTTTATGAGGCGTTTCTGACCGGCATTCGGATATGCTATATGGTATTCACATATCGGCTATCTGTTCTATCGACTATCATTGACTGTACGAGCGGTGGTGGACGTGTAGCACGGCGACTCGCATATGAATGACACCGCCAATGGCACGAGCGAAAATATTCTGGACACGCATATCATTCAGATACTCGCTTACCCCCGATCATTCTGGCTGAGTCGTAGGACCCTTACTGATGCTTTGTTGGAGTTATGGACAGCGCATGTGCCCCTGAGTACAGTAGACAGAGATCCGTCGGTAGTGAGCTTAGAAGTTTCAGGACGCTTGTTATATCTTAGAATTATCTTATATACCTCTTGAACACATCCTGTTTTTTCTAAGGCGTTAGAAATAGTGTTGGGATATACTAAGTACATGATATTTACTATGCCGGATATCTACTCTATCGACTCATTAACGTACAAGTATGGTGGACGTATACACCATTAATGTCCGCATAATTAAAAAATTGTGAGCGTTCGCGAATCTATCAGGGCTACCCGAGCCCCCGGTCGCTCCAATCTTGCTATCCCTCTCATCAGTCTAGGTCGAGTGGTTCACGTATACCGGCTGCTATTCCGTATCCGTTCCCCGTAATGCCAAAGTATCCACGGTCTGCAGGAACGATCGGTCAAGATGATGATGAAAGTCACAAGAACAGAAACAGACGTACGCGGGACATCCTATCACAATAGCCACGATTGCAAGAATAGTATCGCCCTTTCCAAACCCAAGCGCGTTGTACATCGAAGGGGCAAACAAGGGAAATCCAAAGCCTGCTAGGGACCGCAAAAAGGATATAGCGGCTAGCGCTGGGGACGGGGGTGAAAGGCGTGAGACGGGTGGGATGGGAACGCGAGAAAAAATAATCGTACGTACCGGAAGCGGCGTAAAGCGTGAAACAATCGACGATGTAGGTTTGGATACACTGGAAATTTAAGATGATGCCTGCTCCCACAAACATGATGCCCTGTCGAAGTCGTCAGTAGAGAAATGAGACTGGAAAAATCAAACTAACGATATCTGGAAATATCCAGTGAGTATGTGCTTCGGTAGTCCAGCCTACGATCAAGCACCCTATTGGAAGCATTATAGATCCTGGAACCATAGCAGCTGACACACTAGATGAGCACCCGATAAAGGAGCATTAAAAATGTGACGAACGCAATCTGAACTCCGGCCTCCCAACTCCCCCGTTTTTATTCTTGAAATAAACGTAAATTTTGTCCATCGTATTCGCATTTAATTGGGATGCGCCCGTCAACCCAACACCAAGGGCAATGTAATGAAGGCCAGAGATCCCCACCGGCTGATGGTATACACCCTGAAAGATCGATGGTATCGTCGTCAAAAAGACTGAGATACACTATGTGAGCTCATGTCCACGGAAAAATAAACGACTTACGATATAGTGTCCCGTATAGATACGCCATGTAAAGGCCGAGTAGCTGCACGATTGGCTCATGGACAAAGAATGCGAAGGGGCGAATGAGTGATTTGGTCATGATGGATTGCCAACTATTTATAGAAATGATCTTTATCAGTTGGCATCTTACCGGAATTGCAAAATATCTTACGAGCGATCTTCACTGTTGAAAACGGTGCGGATTTCCCTGTACGGGGCTTTTTCGGCATCCATCGATTTGCGAATTCGCTCTGCCTTCCTTTCCAATAAGAGGGGCGCGTAAGCTGAACAAGATTGGTAAGGACGACTGAATCGCGATGGAGTCAATTACTCACTCTCTTGAAGGACAAACAGTCCAATGATCTGAATAGCTGCATCCACAATGCACGTAGAGCGGAACTATGGAACAAGTGAGAACAGTTCTCGATCGGCGAAAACATTACATACCACCCATCTCCAAGTCGAACGTTCAGCAATCCTGGGAATATTTAGATAATGTGAAACAATAAACTTGAAATAGCCACTGACCAGGCACCTGTGATAGGTCCTATGACAGGTCCCAATAACGGAGCTAAAGAGTAAATGGCAACGGCCCTTCCTCTTTCTTCTGCTCGCCAGCAATCACCAAGAACACCACCACCAATCTGAAGAGGGAAACCAGTCAGATCAAATACTGGTAGTCAATGATGTTTAGGCTTACAGATAATGGTGCGCTGCCTCCAAGGCCAGCAAGGAATCGGAAGGCAAGAAGCTGGGATTCTGTCTGTGCGAATCCACATGCAAGATTCCATACTGTCATTGGAAAAATGAGGTGAAAATATTCATCAGCTTGTAAGGATCACATACCGAGATACCATAGATTTGACAACTGCAATACGCGTGACCGGCCATAAATTTCACTCAATGGGCCCAGAAACAAAGGTCCGAACGCTGGTGTATAGTTTGATCAGTAGGGTATCTCACATCCACAAAAATTGCCTACCATACGCAAGCACAAATATAGATGTCGTGAGTGCCATTACAACTTCGTTATTAATCCCAAATGTCTCAGCCACCTGGCCGGTAGCGGGCGCGACCATAGAGGAAGAGACCGGACTGATGAACGTAAACGATGAAACGATCGCGGTCGCAGCCCATTTGCGTTTAAAGCTCCAACTGTGCAAAAATTATAAGCCTGATAAACACGTTGCTCTGTGCACGCAACACACTTTTTAGGATTGTGAGGATCATTTGGGCCGTCCCAGTCAACGATTAAAACATCTGTTTCAGTCCTTGTCGCAGGCAGCCCGCTACCAATGTCATGCGGCTTCTCAGAATTAGTCTGTTCTGGAATGTGGTGTGCTGGGTTCGCTGTGTGATCATCGCCGTGTAAAGTTGATGTAGGAGACGCAGTCTGAGAGCCTTTTAGCATGTCTCGTCCTCCGTCAGTTGCGGATGCAGAATTTGTGACAGCCATAAGTGAATGACGTCGGCATCGTGGTCCCGAACTGTCCGTCTACTTATAAGTAGGCCCAAGAGCCATGTGATACAGTTGACGGGTAGACCATTACAAACTTATAAAGTCTCTCACCTGAACGCCGTGGAATTTGGTAAACAAGTTCAGTCATCATGGGCGAGGTGCTTACCTTGCATTACTTATCTTGGGCCCAGATAGGGCCCAGCACGAGTTACAGTTTGACTCATAACAGTTTACTATAAGGTCACTAGGACCGGTCGGCCGACCGTACTTATTTGCAACAGAACAATGACGCGATAAGTAAGACAACTCTGCTCACCCGCCGAAATCACGTCCAATCGAACCAACGGATTTCCCCGATGGTTTTATTTTGACGATTAGATTGGTATCTGCTTGTACTACGTCTACTCAGCCTATCCCTGACTATCCAATTCACCGTTTTTTCTTTCCTTTGGAGCATGCGAGGCGCTTTCGGTTGTGCGGAGCAGTGTTGATGAAGTTAAAGTACAGCAGTGTAGTACCAGTACAATACGAGTATGGCGCGAATCAAACCCACCGCCTGGTTTGCACGATTTAGTTGCCGAGCGGGCCCTATAAGTAAAACAACCAAGTAACTTAAAGTTTAAATTCAAACAACGTCATTAATATTGCCGACGTTTATGAAATGGAGACTGGTGCCGTGGACGGAGTTTTTTCTCGACTGTAACAGTCTGGAGTTGTCTGGACTACAACCTTTACAGCCATGTGCAGAACGCTAGGCCAAAAAAAATTCACTACAAATATTCGGCAATAAGTCGGGACAACAAACTTTTAACTTCCGACGGACAATCTCGATCTACGACTCGGATGGGACGATACATATCCAAGGAACGAAAGCAAGTTGCTCTACAAATGAGCTTGCTAAATTTCAAAGACCCAACGTTTCATCGTCACACTGGGATTAGTAAGCGATTATTGCGATATCTTCGGAAGACGTATCGATATATCTGATCGGAGAATAGAAGTTAAAATACCCCTGTGTATGTAGTGAAATTTTTTCGGCCTAAGGGTGTTGACCAGACTGGCGGATCTTGGGCGGGTACCGGCTTTAACAATCGCCGGTTATGCCGGCTTACGGTGTTGTGAATACGTAATTCTTCTTGTGGCCGCACAAGCTACTAGGCTTACACCAATGCATACTCACACCAACGCACAAGCCCAAGCCCACGTCCATTTTTAAACATTTAGACTTGCCATTTAGAATTACATCTTTTTGTTGTCATGACTCGTCAACCATCTCACCTTAATCATCCTCGAGTTCCTCGTACACTACCATTACTATCGGTTGGTAATGAGGCCTTGGTGGCACCTCACCATCACCATCTAGCTTGAAATGACGGACTGGCAATCACTTTTTGCTCATTTCCACCCACTCTTGTCACTTGCTGCACCGTGGTCTCTCGACCCCTATTCTAACACCCACCTTTTCGGTCAACTAAACCAATTCTGACGACTCGTGTCTCTCCCAAAATTGTTAACACCGTCACAACCATCGCCTTCCCACTACACTGAGGATGGTACTCAGCTTGCGTAAGTTTTTCCACCATCCATTCCAATCTCGTGCCAGAGACAATGAGCAGTCAAGAGCTGGAGTTTTTTCTTTCCTTTATTCTCATGGCCTGTTTCGCCTCATTCTCGATGTTGGATCGCCGGCAATTCTATCTTCTTGCAGATAGCGGAGCGCTAGTCTGGCCAACGTCCCCTCTCTTATGATACTGTACCACCGGTGGTTCTGTTTTGCAGATAGTGGAGTGCTAATCCGGCCAACGTCCCACTTACAGTACTATTTTCTTTCTTCCACCCATGAACTGGCGAGGTTCTTACTAAGTATATACGTAGTAGTACCTGAGTTACATCAGTAGCGTAGCAAGCCAATTAAAATCGTTCATTGTTCACTGCTACCGACTCCAGTGCCAGTGCCCCCTCTTGCGCGTGCGGTAAGTACTCATGTATGGGACACCGATTAATTTCTGTCGACGATGGCTCGTTTATCGTTGCTAGTTTCTGACGAGTCTGACCACTTCCCTTCGTGTTCTCTGCCTTGCTGTCTGGCTCGCATCCCGGAGGAAGGTCATTGCGCATGCGTGCTGAGCATCGTGTCGATGACTATCGATCCCTGTTAATATGCACTTGTTTACCCTCAATATCATCCTGGGTGTTTCGTGATACAAGAGAATTTTGCATGTGGCTGCAAGCCTGCCATTCGAGCTGCCGCTGTCCGGCCCGTCCGACTCACTCCTTTAGTGTCGATGACAGTGTCTCATCTGATCGTATTTTTGTTTCCACGTATCAGGAGGATGTCACTAATTTCGGAATTTGCAAAAGCACCAGCCATTGTCATGGTGCGGCCTTTCACAAGCTTTCGTCTCGAGACTGCATGATGATTCTACTACAGCAATGCGTGCTAATGTTGGAGAATCCATCGGCTCTCTTGCATAAAGGGCCGCCTCAAGTCCTCGTGGATTATGGAAAGTGTTCTCAGGCTAGCTCGTTTTCAAGCCCGATCCAAACAGCAACGTTTGTGCTGTCATGTTTCATATCTACTCGGACCACGTTGATTCAATATCAGGCGCGGACCAGCTACATAGCCTTACTTGCGATACTCCCGAGTGTCATGAAACCCGCGGTGTTCACCAACTTCTCATCCCCGGTTGGAAACATTTTTCCAAGCTCTCTGTCAGTCACCGCTACTGAAACGTTCAGTCCGGTACTACACCTAAAATCAACCGGTTTGTGTTTCTTCTTAGTTTCAGTTCACAGGCTGACTATGTATCGAAGTGCTTTCCGAATAGAACATGCCACAGCGAGTAAGTAATAAGTATCGCCTACCATATTCGAGATCACGCAAACTCTGTGCAGTGTATCGGTCCAAGTATGGTATGCATTCTACTTGAAGTTGCCGCCCATCTGCCTCTTGATCAGCATGATTTAAACATCACATCATACAAATATTATTCGTGGAGTATGGAGTTGTAGTGCGTCTCACCTGGAATATTGTTTTTCCGTCCGAGCGCTAAAAGGTCCGAGATCCGAATTGCAGGCGGTCCTCCGTGTACGCAATATTGGTATGGGTAGCCGTCAATCATGGATCCATGGACATGGCGGGGTAGATTTGGATGGTTTCATTTATTGCTGCTTAACATACTTAACTTCGGCACAATGTTACTGTCGATTACACTGCGACAGTCTGTGCTGTGGGAGGTGGACAAGGTACGTATACCATAACCATCATAATAAAGAAGGAACGACTATCTTCCTTCTATATGGTCTGACTACGGGAGACTACATAACCATGGACGTCAGAGGAAGAATGCGACCAATGATCTATACATGACGACTGATGATACGATTGGCACATCTATGACAATGCACAAATATATACTTAACGGCTACTCACTAGAGGTACATCGAGGCGGTATGCGTCTGCGAATAATCGTGTGTACTCCTACCTACGGGTCATGGTCATGAGGGAGCTCTTGAGTACAAAGCAGTAACAATCCACACAGGCACACGCCGAAGAATAGAAAATCAAGATGCCGCTGCACTTCGAGATGATATTGGGATCCGTCCAGTTCACCATTCACTTGCTGTGTGCGGGTCGTCTGATCTACTGATTTCGAAGCCGCAGGCCTTCCGTAGATCGCCACTGGCCACTTGTCTGTCGTTTTGAGCGATGCAAAAAGGGCAGCTGGTTCCACAACAGATGAAGGGAGAAGAAACAAAGGGGAAATATTACCATAACCCTATCTATACGGGCAATCTATAAAGTATTTCCGGTAAATTTCAAAGTGTATCTCGGAGCAGCTGGGTACACAGATGTTAGTAAAAAATTGTACCAGTATTGTAACCAGGTGTGGGCGAAGATGGCGCGAGCGTGAGCACAGCTGAGCGCTGATCTAGGATCATGGTGACGTATGAGATGCAGGCGCGGTGAGCGATCTGAGAATTCTTTGAATTCTCGACGAGCTACTCGATCAGAAAGAACAACTGTCATCTTCCTTCCGTATCCTTGGACTATAGACTTCCTGGGAACGAAATGAAAACAAATAGTACGCAAACTATGAAATTAGTAAGCAATATAATATACCACTACCACAATCATTATGTAATATATCAACTTGCAATTGGAACCTCATCACGATCGAATGCTCGCTTTCAATACATCCTCGTGTGCAGCTACGACCGGGTCCTTGCCCACGAACTATAGCACCATTGGTTGCCATTTCGTACCAATAAAAGTTGCAAATGAATGTCCAGGCAAATGCGATCATTTTCAAACTATCTTCATGGATGGAGGTGTCTCGATGGAGGTGGGTAACTACCGCTCATTATGTTACATGTAGCTTTCCGTCTCATACATCATATTTTCTTGACGTTAAGGAACTTCGGGTTGAAGATTACCGGCTTGATGGTCGACCCCCCTCTTATCCGTCAGAACCAGCATTTTGTGGCGTTTCCTTAGCCCCAGAGAAACATGGCCTTTTTGATATCCAAGTATCCCATGACATCAAAGAGTCCCATTTTCCACCCCCGCACTCGAACGACCTCTGGTACGATGATGGGAGCGTTGTTTTGAAAGCCGGAGATAAGCTCTTCCGGGTGCATCGATCTTTTCTCAGTCAGAAATCTTCTGTTTTTGCAGCCGTACTTCCGAAAAGTCAGGCAGAAAGCACGGAAACCCATGATGGATGCCCACTTTTCGCACTGGACGACGATGCTGAAGAGTTTCGGCAGCTCCTCCTCACAATATATGAGATATCGTACGTGTTGCATTCCCAAAGTTTGGTTGCTCGAGCTGATTGCCCGAGCTAGGTACTTCGAGGACAACGTGCGGTATTTAACTTATTTACGTGCCCTCATCCGTCTGGGCACGAAGTATCAAATGAAAACTTTGCGTGACTTGGCGCTTGAGCGACTGAAACGAGGCGTTCCCTCGACACTCGCATCTTTCGATGTCCCTGAACATCAGAAGGACCGCGCAAACGCGCAACAAGACGTTCTTGCGATCATCAACCTCGCTCGGGAGATCAACTGCTTGGAACTGCTTCCTTGCGCCTATTATTACTGTTCCCGCTTGTCGACCAGTACAATCTTCAAGGGTAGTGATGGAGTTGTCCTAGCCTCACCAGACATAACCGCTTGCATCCTCGGAAAAGACCAGCTTCTGGATATGCAACGCCGAACGACTCACTCTTTTTTATACACGCTGCCGAAACTTAATAAATCATGTGGCCAGGGGTGTGGAGAAAATGATAGGTGCTTATTGCAATATTTGCAGCACCAGGACTTCACGACACCGTCCACCTTCGAGCTATTCACAGATTGGGAGAAGATCGGAGTGTGTAAAGACTGTGCTCCCTCACACCAAAGCAGACATATGAAGGGTCGACAAGATGCATGGGAGCAGCTTCCCAAGATTTTCGGATTGGAAAGTTGGAAGAAGATTGTCGTATAATTTAATTGTTGGGCGCAGTACGTTTCCGCCAAGACCCATGTAGGCTTTAACTTAACTTGTGCGGCATTCCAAAATCATTGGGTATGTCGAGGTCCGAACACCCCAACTCCAAACTGAGTGAACAACAACAACGACTTTGCATTTATAGTACGATTTGTAGACAATGCTCGAGCGACAGCATTCAATACCTCTACTTTCCTTTCATGGCATGCGCCGCTACGATTCTGGTGAGTCTACTCACGAGAGCAAACAAAGTGGTACATGATGCTCACTTACTCACAGTGCTCTTTTCTGCTATTCTCATACAATCAATCCACACTAAACTTGCCAATCTCGTACACACCCGAAAGCAAAGCGAAGGCCCCATGGGCCATTGATATGAGAATCTTATACTCACTTGTCCTCCTTTCCAAGCTGATGGGTGGTCATCACAGGCGAAGGTCTATTGTCTATGTTGGTGCAATGTGCACGTGAGCGACGCGACCACGGCAAGTCGGAGTATGAGCATTGGAATACGGAGACGCATATATGTTTGATTTCCCGCTGTCTCACTCTTCCCTCAGTCCGTCATATCAGACTGAGGGTGAGTCTTTTGTTTTCATCACACCGTACCTAGATCACTCACATACGTACTTAGGATACTGATATCAGGTGTCTAGACTCTAGATTCAACAGTCTATATGTCTCTATATTGACTCGATCGCTACCAACGCTATATGATTAGCGAAGGAACAAGCACACAGAAGGTGGCATAGAGGAGCAGGAAGCGAGTAGTAAATCTTTAGAAGAGAGGTCTATCGCTGCTCGCACAATCGATCCCATAACGATCACGTGCATCATCAGTTCACATATTGTAACTCATGTCAATAATTCTCGCCACTCGCTGTATATCACCTGTCGCGCGAATATATTTAGCCACCAACCTGGATGCGTGCGTTAATGCTAATCGGAATTTGGAAAGTGAAGAACAAGGTACTTCTATGAAGATAGAAGCGACCGCGCATATGGACTGTTCTTCCGTATCCGCTCCCCATAATGCCAAAATATCCAGGGTCTGCAGGTACAATCAGTAAGGCTGACGGTGGAAGCGATGAGAGCGGAGACGCACGCGGGACAGCCAATCACGATTGCTGCAACTGCAAGAATAGTATCGCCCTTCCCGAACCCAAATGTCTTATACATTGCTGGAGCAAATAAAGGAAATGCGAAACCTGCCAGTGACCGCAGTAAGGAGACAGAAGCCATCGCTGAACACGAAAAGCGTAAGATAGGTGTGATGGAAAGGAGAGAAAAACATAATACCCGAAGCGGCATGAAGCGTGAAGCAATCAACTATGTAGGTGTTTATAGAATGGAAATTCAGAACAATGCCTGACCCTACAAGCGCGATGCCCTGTCGAAGCTGTCAGTAGAGAGATAGTACTAACAGAATGAAACTAACTATATCTGGAAATATCCAATGTGTATGGACTTGAGCAGTCCAGCCTGCGATCAAGCACCCAATTGGAAGTATCAGAGTTCCGGGAAACATAGCAGCTGATGACACATTGAACGCCCAAGGAAGAAGACAGAATGATCACGACGAACGCAATCTGAACTCTGGCTTCCCAACTCCACCTTTTTTACTCTTTAAATGAATGTAAATTTTGTCCATGGCTCTCGCATTTAATTGGGATGCCGTTGTCAACCCTATGCCAAGTGCGATGTAGTGGAGACCAGCAATTCCTACTGGTTGTCGGTATACACCCTGAAAGATCGATGGCATCGTCGTCAAAAAGACTGAGAGACTATGTAAGGTCATGTCCACGGAAAAATAAATAACTTGCGATAAAGTATCCCGTATAAGAATGCCATGTAAACGCCAAGTAGCTGAACGATCGGTTCGCGGAAGAAGAGTGCGAACGGGCGAATGAGTGCTTTGCCCATGATACTCCGCCAGCTGTAGAATATATCAAATGTCATCTCACTGCAATTATAAATATGACTGACGAGCGATGTTGACCTTCGAAAACGGTACGGATTTCTCTGTACGGGGATTTTTTGGCATCCATCGATCTGCGAATTCGCTCTGCTTTCCTTTCCAACAAGAGGGGGGCATAAGCTAAACAAAGTTAGTAAGAATGGACGAGTCGCAACAAGTCAATTGCTCACTCTCTTGAAGTAAAAAGAAACCAAGGATCTGAACAACTGCATTCATAATGGACGTAGACCAATACTATCGGAACATGGGAGCAGTCCATGATTTGCGAAAAGATCACATACCACCCATCTCCAGGTTGAGCGTTCAGCAATCCTTAGGGAAATTTAGATCAAGTCACTGAACTTGGGGTGACCACCAACCAGGCACCTGCGATAGGTCCCACGACAGGTCCCAACAGCGGAGCTAATGAGTAAAGAACTATGGCTTGTCCCCTCTCTTCTGTTCGCCAGCAATCACCAAGAACACCACCGCCAACCTGAAGAGTGAGGCCATTCAGATTACATATTATTAATGTATTCGAACCTTACAGACGATGGTGCGCTGCCTCCGAGGCCAGCGAGGAATCGGAAAGCAATAAGCTCGTATTCTGTCCGCGCGAATCCACAGCCAAGATTCCATCCTATCATTTCAAGAATAGAGGATGAAAATATAGATCAATTTGTAAAGTTCACATACCAAGAAACCATAGATTTGCTAATAACAACACGCGTGATCGGCCATAAATCTCACTCATTGGGCCTGCAAAAAATGGTCCGATCCCTGGTTTGCAGTTCGGTTGATCAATAGTATATCTAGCAGCTATCAAATTCACCTACCATACGCAAGCACAAAGATGGACGTCGTGAGTGCAAGTATAACATCGTTGTGAATCCCGAAGGTAGAAGCCACTTGGCTAGTAGCGGGCGCAGCCATAGAGGAAGAAACTGGAGAGATGAAAGTAAACGATGACACGATTACAGTCACAGCCCATTTGCGTTTAAAGCTCCAACTGTGCAGCCTGTAAGAAACATGCTGCTCTGCACGAGAAACGCACTTTTTAGGATCGTGTGGGTCATTTGGGCCGTCCCAGTCAACGACTAAAACATGTCTACCACTCTGTGTAATAGTCAGCTTCTTGCCTGGGCCAGTGCTATCCGGTTTTCCAGAATCATTCCGGTCCGGAGCGTGGATGGGCTCTAGTCTGTGATCACCTTGTAAAGATGGCAGTGTCAGAAACACAGAGTCTTCTGATTTGTCATCTCTCTCGTCGACTACTGGTAAACACGTTTTCGACTGGTTTGCGATGTCTGACATGTCGAGGACGCTGGAGCGCGGGTGACAACAGCATGGTGGTCATATCTGTTCGTCATTATAAGTGGGAGTTGTGTGGTGACAAGACGGCCATTACAATGTCCTTACTTTTAGCCGATTGAAAATGTGACGCCACTCGTACACGCTGTGAATCATGATTGGACTACAAGGTCTGTGACTCAATGTTGAACGTTCTCCCTGGAGCCTGGAGGCCAAATTTGTGATTGTATTAAGACACGTAGAGGGGATATCGAAATTGTGCACACCTGGAAATACATACTATGATGACGTGCAATCCAAAAAAACAGGTGGCATGGAACTAGTCGAAGAAACCTATCGCGGGTCGGAAGTAGCAGGTACTCAAGAACCGCCGGCCCTCGCTGTAGGATTTTATTACCACAAAATTGATCAGCAAAAAATTCTGAACATCGTATTCTGTGGTAGGGTATGGAGTCAAAACAAACGTGTCGATGTCCGGGAGTACATACATACCGCAATATCAAATCTGTTGCCCGAGCCTCATCTGCGCAATGAGCATAGTACATACCATGATCTATGCAACTCAAGGTAAGCGCGCCGTTCATGGCATGAACGGCGCGCTTACCTTATGGAAGCTGATGACTCAATTATGCGTGTCTGACGTTGTAATGGTTGCAGCAGGTCGCCACGTAAGTAACTTGAATTGGCTCCTGCATTTGAATTGTTCTTCAGGTCGAAGGGAGAGTGTCATACTTAGCTCTCGACCTTTTTGGATGTCCAGGCCCGTACCTGTTCTACCTAGGGTTATGACTGAAGTAAGTGGCTTAACATTACCGGACTGTGACCGTGACCTACTGCGACTGTTGCGAAGTCAATCACGTGACAAGAACGCAGAAATTAGTCAACAGTTTTGCTAGTGAAGTTGTTAATTATATGCTTCCCTTGAATCGAAAGTCATGATATTTTCAGGGTCCCGGTCGAAAGGGCCACCACTTGAATGCCTGGGCGACTCCGGCAGCCGCGTGTTTGCGCGTATTGTACCAGACGTCAACAGACAAAGTTAAGTGAATGTGTATCTACGTAGCACATGAATACTTGGATCACAGGCTTAAGTTGATATCATCAATGTCCATGACTGTCAAGACCTGATTATCAACACATGGATCTGCCATCAGTATGATAATTATTACCTGTACCAGCCAGATAAGTAGCAACAGGCTGCTAACTATTGTCAACCTAGGAATGACTGAGTTCCCGTGCTCGTTGCGTTCCATGGTTCCCGAGAGCCGTTAGTATATATGTTCATCTCATAACCTCTGCACAGCTGAATGGAAGGGGTAATAAAGACAACTACGAGCAGAGGTTAACACTTTTGAGAGATCATTCTCTCGAATTTGTGCGTCCATTTGCGGGTATGACGGTACATACACTCCCTCTACAGTACTCGGTACGAGACTTGTCACCATCCCTTTGCTTCATAGTCTGCCAGCGTGTCTTTCGTCGTCTCTGTGATAGTGCGGTACTTGAGTCCGAGGATCCGTGCGGCCTTCGCAGTCTCGTAGTAGAGAAGGTGTACAGTGGATGGGTGTCCAGTGCCGGCACCGGGGTTACCCTTCGGCAGGCCACCCGTTGCGAGTTTCGGTGGCGGCGAGATTGCATTGGCAGCGTCAACTACGAGATGTGAATAGTGGAACAGCAGCACAATGAAGTGCACCTACTAAAATCCTGCCATTTCCAGTTTCCTGGAGAATGGTTAATGCATGATTATTGCTGGACAGACGGAACTGCCGTACCCGCACTAATGATAATTCGCTCGCCACCTGCAGCTTCCTTCTCAAGCGAGAGGACATGCGCACCGGCAAGGTCACGCACGTCGGTCCAGCATGTACCGGTAGAAGCAAGGAATTCGTTTGTGGCTCCGCTGGAGTTTGGATGTGCGACATGGTTGTAGAACAACATTGCGGAAGTGTTTAACGACGACGCTGTTGTGACCGCATGGATGGCGGGCTGTTGTGGAAGATGTGGAGATCAATAGGGGAATGCCAATGACAATCACGTTTCCGACATACCCCAAATACCTATCATGGAGAAATTGGCGAGTTCATTCAAATTCCTGAGATATAAAAAACGACTCACAAAAGGTGGATTAAGAACACTGAGATCCCAGCTAACATTGGCTTTATTTTGATTCCAGAACTCCCAGGCCGCTGAAATGATATAAGTAGTGGTTCACGATGAGCATGTTTATAACTCGCGGTGACCGTACCCTTCTCAGCGAGAGTCTTTGATGCGCGATACTTCATCATAGCAGGCGCTCCGCGACCTTTCTCCCTCACAATTTCGAGACATTGCTCGTTCCAGTCTAGTTCGGAGACAGTAATTGGCGTTGGCGAGTCACGTTGAATCGCAGCTCCTGATGAAGTAACCACGATACGTTTGACAGATTGCCTGACGCAGTGTCCATTAACTGCGCACGACCTCAAACGGCGATGAAGTCATACCCGTGCTTGAGAGCACTCTTCAAAATTCCAACTGTGCCATTGACTGCAGGATTGATGAGTTCTAAAAACGAGTGAATACAAACCAGTGCACTAATTCGTTTCACTGTACCGTCCGGGTCATCCGCGTTCATGTGGAAAGGCGAGGCTGTGTGCTCAATGGCATCAACACCTTTAACTGCTTCATCAAAAGCTCCTTCCTATGTCATACATCAGTCAGGTCCCGCTCTACCACTTTCTTGCCTACGACATACCTTTGTGATATCTTCGACGATGACTACCTCGTGCTTATCACCATAAGAGCTGAACAGTTGTCGGAGATGTGCTGCCTTTTCCTCAGACCGGACTGTCCCACGGACAGAGTATCCCTTCTCAAGAAGTGCGCGCACGACCCAAATCGCGATATAGCCATTCGCGCCAGAGACGAGGACTTTGCAGGGAGGTTTCACAGCAGGCATGATGAAGCGATATTGGGAGGGAAAGAGAGGCTGCCTATGTGTTATATATACATATATATATATGCACCGTTCTTATCTGGTGGATTTCCGGATTTCCGCGCGCGTACTTACCTTACTAATCGCACAATGTGACGCTCGAAGCTCAGCGCTTACTGGCTGTGTTCTGTTTCTTCCGGGCCGCAGACCACGAGAACTGTGAAGTGTATGCAAGACATATACACACTATACATGACTGATTAGTAGCACAATATTAGCACATGCAAGCCCGTTTATCAATGAGATACTTACTAGTGATTAGTTTGACCACTGATTCAAAATCGTGACCTTTAGACTCTGGTGGCGATGTATCTTGAATTTCAATTTAAATATCACTGCTTGGTTGGATTCGTTTGCTGCCTGAGACTTGCCACGACGCCAGTAATTTAGACTCTTGGTGCACCCGGGCCACCGGGACAATTGCTCGGTTGTCCTTGCAGCTGCCACGTGTCTGTGTTCAGTACAGCTTGGTCGTTTTCCCCATGAACCAGCCGCCAGGACAGTGCTAAAGTCCCACAGGCGAAATCACCGTCTTTTTATACGAACCTGTGACCATGCCATACACCTTCTACCAGGGAAGACTGCAACTCCTAGTACAGTGTTTTCACGATCTTCAAATACTCAAAACGTTTAATGGGCGAGGTGGTCGGAATGGTCGTCTGCGTTGCTTCTGCCATTTGGATTTGATGGTACCGAGCATGATTGGGGCGGAATCGCTGTAGGGACTGTGGGTATTTCTCTAAACTGCACAGCGGAGCTCTCAGCGCTCAATTACCTCATTGAACGCCCTGACTACAAGGTTGTTCGTTCCAAACCTCCATCGTTGCAGGTCTGTAGCCAGGTTACCGATACGTCTTAATCGACAATATAACTCCCGTGGCCATTGTAAAGGGTCTAACTTGTGCCGCAGCAGTTTTTGATGCACGCTGCGGGCCACATCTGAGAGGGTGTAAGTGTTCGCCACCTCACATTTTACCGCCGACTTCTAACTAATAGCATTAGTGCCGCAATCGCCTTCGGTCTGCGGGCTAGATGGATTGTGTTCTGTTCGTGTTGGGATGCTAGTTCAACATACATAGAACGTCCGGATGGTCGCATCTAGGGTACGTCATCCACCTTCTGTCACGAAAATAGCATGCATTTAGCTTATTGTTCTACGCCTCGTGCACGTCGTCAATCATTGAGATCTGGTGCAGCGGAAGAGTCTCGCTTCTCGTCGAACAAGCGGCATGCATAAAGATATATCGATAAAGTTTGAATTCATACGTGAGACTTGTCGCGCCATTCTAATAATAACACTACTTCTACTACTGCCAGTGCCTGTTATCTCTAAGTTGCCATCGGACAATGGAGACTGCCCTCAACCTCTTCAGCCTAGTGGTGGGAAGGAGTCTTGGCGTGCAACTCCTTGGCCCTACCTCATGACCAGCTGCCTTAACAATGGGTATCACAACATTGTAATGCGCCGATCAATGAACTTTGATCCCACGTCACGCGAAACAGGCGGCTGGTGACCACGGACGAGACTCTTCGTGTGGCAGAAAATACTTGATGGAATATTTCAAGAGCCGGGCCTTGCTTCAACATTCACACACCTGTGTTTAAAGAGTTTCGGGTCAGAACCTTTCTGCAACAGGCCGAACCATAGGTGTGGTTGCCAAGAACGTGTAGCGTTGATTGACGTGGAAGCCATATGAAACAATGAACATCTTCGCTACCTTTTTCGTTAGTGGGCATCAGTTATAATGGTTATCCTGACGTCCTTGATCTGACTGCTTTCCCTCTTCAGATTGGCGGCGGCGTTCCTGGTGATTGCTGGCGACCAGAAGAAAGAGGAAGAGCGCTCGCTCTTTACTCTCTAGCGCCGATGTTGGGAGCTGGCATAGGGCCTCTCACAGGTGCCTGGTTGGTGGCTGTTCCAAGTCCAATGTCCCTATCTAAATCCTCTGCAGGATTGCCGAACGTTCTACTTGGCTGTAAGCCTGAGTATGAGTTCGACGGGGAAATGTAACAAAACGAAGTGAATAGGTGACGAATGTAAAGGTATTCGAGACGAGTCGGTAAACGTATAGGACGGAGACTTTCTAGGAGGCTTTCGGTCGTGCTTGGAGCGGGGATCTGAATATAGGATTCGCTCCCTTTTTTCGCTGCTAGATACGAGAGTACATGAATGATTTACATACGTTTTCGAACGGTTGACTAGGCCGGAATCGACGTGAAGAGCATATGGTGACGTGAAAATACTCGGTCAAAGAAAGGGATAGTGAAGTGTGAGCAGTAGGTAAGATAACGAGAAAGAGATGAAAGGAGATATAGGGGAATGTATCCACGTAACTCGGAAGCGAAGAGTAACGGAGACACGTCATCTTCGTTTCGAAGCGTGTTCGGTGCGTAGAGGATATGCAATCCTTACATGGCGATGGGTGGTATGTGATTCCTCCACCAATCGTGGATCGCTACCATTTCTCCGATAGTTTTGGTCTACATCGATTATTGATGCAGCTGTTCAAATCCTCGGATTTTTCGTACTCCAAGAAAGTGAGCCATTGACCAGTCGCGAATTATTAATTTTTATTGACTTTGTCTAGCTTACGCGCCCCTTTGTTGGAAAGGAAAGCAGAGCGCATTCGCAGATCGATGGATGCCGAAAAAGCGCCGTACAGAGAAATCCGCACGGGTTTTCGATGGTCAAGATCGCTCGTAAGCCATATAATTCCACTGAGATAACATGTAATGAAGATATATTCTATAGCTGGCAGACAATCATGGCCAAAGCACTCATTCCCCCTTTCGCACTCTTTTTCCGCGAACCGATCGTGCAAATACTCGGCGTTTACATGACGTACTTATACGGGACACATTATCGCAAGTCATTTTTGTTTTCCGTGGATGTGCTCTAACAAAGTCCACCTCAGTCTTTTTCACGACCATACCGTCGATATTTCAGGGTGTATACCAGCAGCCAGTAGGAATTGCTGGCCTGGATTACATCGCACTTGGGCAGGGTTGATGGTGGCGGCCCAAGTAAACGCGAGAACGCTGGACAAGGTTTATGTTTATTTCAAGAACAAGAATGGTGGAGTTGGAAAGCCGGAATTCAGATTGCGTTCGTCATGAATATTTTCTCTTCTTCCTTGAGCGTTAAATGCGTCATTAGTTGCCATGTTTCCCGGAACTCTGCTACTTCCAATAGGGTGTTTGATTGCAGGCTGGACTGCTCAAGCCCATACTCATTGGATATTTCCAGATATAGTTAGTTTCACTCTGCTAAGCTGTTTATCTACTGACGCTTCGACAGGGCATCTTGCTTGTAGGAGCAGGCTCCTTTATCAGTTTCCAAACGTTGATTGCTTTACGCTTCATGCCGCTTCCGGTACACTTTTTCTCGCGTTCCATCGCATCTATCTCACGCCTTCTGTGTTCAGCGCTGGCCGCCGTCTGCTGCCTAGCAGGCTTCGGATTTCCCTTATTTGCTCCAGCGATGTACGGCGCACTCAGTTTCGGCAAGGGAGATACCATTCTTACAGCCGTAGCAATCGTGATTGGCTGTCCCGCGTACGTCTCCGTTCTTAAACTTTCCATCATCATCCTCACTGATTGTGCCTGCAGACCCTGGATATTTTGATATTATGGGGAGCGAATACGCAACAGCAGTCGATATGCGCAATCGTAATTCGTGATTAGTAAACCTAGACGCGCGTTGTATGATAGACGTTTCGCATGCCCATCGTGTGTATCATATTTTCCCTGTTCCATACCTGCCATAGGATTATTTATTGTCTTGTTTTCACATAACTTTGATGTTGTATATACCAAACGATTGTGCAAATACAGTAGAAATGCTCATAATGCATAATTTTAAAAAATCAAAACGAATCCCTAGGAAAGCATTCTCGGCCACACCAAATTATCCATTACGTTCTAATTTGTTATGAATTATGCATTGTGAGCATTTTTACTGCAATAAAATGTAGACACATGTTCAAGTTCATCTTTGTTCGCACACCCCAGGTTATAGTGAGCTGTAGTGACATACTAAACAACACATCATCCGATTCCTAGGCTATTACCTGCAGTGCTGTCTGTTGTACGATTCGGGGGTTGATTCGGGGTTGTACTCGCGAAAGAAGTTGGGAATTCTATCCCAAAGCAATGGGTCTGAAGCAGGGTGTCGGGGTCCTGGAACAGTGGCTGGAGTCCTGGTCGTAGTATGTACAGGTGCCGAGTAATGTAGCCTGCCGGAATTTCTCGGCACCATACGTCCAACTGAGGGATCGCGCTATTCGCTTCTGTAGCTGGACTCCGCCGCATGGCGTAGTAGCAAGCTTCAGCCTACCTGCTGCCTTCAGTTATTTCTTTTCTCCACCCACCACTGCCTTTCCTTCGCTGTCGCTTGGATCCTCGCAGCGTACATTATAATTTCCCACCTGATACTCTTGGTACTTAGCTACACAATTACCTTCCTACCACTACTGGGGTCCGGGTAGTCGGTACCCGAACCTGCTGGGTCTGGGGCTGCGAGGTGGCCCACCCGCCCTCGCAGCTCGGCTTACTCAGGCTCACTCTTGCACAGGTTGGGGGCGCTATCGGGGCCGGGTTGCCCCTTCGGGGCTTCCGCCCGAAAAACTATCTGCTTGCAATCAAGCAAACATTTTTCTCGTTCCCCCCGCTGCACAACAGCACCCACAAAATCAGTATTCTAGAGGGTTCTTCGTTTATTCTTCGCCTGTACCTTGTTGGCTATTCTAATGCCGGCCTGTACTTGCTTAAAATTACCTGCCAGTAGTTGAATCTCTTTGATTCTCTTCGAATTCTCAGCTGACGGCAGCGGCATAGCGGTGAATGAACCATGTCACGCAAAACTGGGGACAACGGACGAAATTACTGATGGGCTGCGGAAAATACAGTTGACGGAATATTAGTACCAAGGGACAGGCTTACCTCAATCCACACACCAACTGGTGTTCAAAGAGCTTCGGGTCAGAACCTTGCTGCAACAGGCTGCCAGCAGTGACTGCTGCAAGCCTTTTTCAGCGGTGTCCACGTCGGTGAGTGTCGGTCATGTATCAGCGGTTTGTCATTGGTTTTGGTTATCATGATATGCTTCTTCGCGGAACATATAATCGTGATTCCAAGTCCCGACACTCAGATGCTACTTAATGGGAATACTGCAATGCCCGTGGACGATAGGATCGATAGGAAACGCTGGGATGGGGCTACTTGTCCCCGTAATCATACGGCTCTTATTTTTGCCCATAAGTAAAATGTTAGGAAGATGTGAGGACATCACTTGCACTCCGTGACCTCGACATGTCCGGCACAAAACAGTCCCCTGCGTCAATGACTGACGATAGTCTAGTGTCTCTGACACTGCCAACCTTACAACGTGGTCACGCGCCACAACTCACTGATGTTCCAGTTCAGTCCAATTTTCAGAAGCCGTATAGTAATGACACTGTCTTGATCATTGACTGGGACGGTCCAAATGACTCCCAGAATCCTAAAAAGTGCGTCGCACGGACAGCGCAGCATGTTTCTTACAGTTCCGCACAGTTGGAGCTTAAAACGCAAATGGGCTGCGACCGCAATCGTAGCATCGTTTTCTTTTATGGGTCCAGTTTCTTCCTCCATGATCGCTCCCGCGACTGGCCAAGTGGCTTCTACATTCGGGATTGACAACGACGTCATAAATGCACTCACAACCTCCATTTTTGTGCTTGCGTTTGGTAGGCGAATTCTACATATGCTAGATACTCTACTGATCTACCAAATCACATACCAGCGTTCGGGCCCTTGTTTGTGGGCCCAATGAGTGAGCTTTACGGCCGGTCACGCGTTTTGCAAGTGGCAAATTTATGGTATCTTGGTATGTGGTCTGTTACCAGCTGATCTATGTTTTCATCTCGATTCTTGAAATGAATTGGTAGCATGGAATTTTGGATGTGGGTTTGCACAGACAGAATCCCAGCTTCTTGCTTTCCGATTCCTCGCTGGAATGGGAGGCGGCGCGCCCACGTCTGTAAGATTTAAATTCGTCGACTACGAAACATTCGATCTGAATAACTTCTCCCCTCAGGTCGGCGGCGGTCTTCTTAGTGATTGCTGGCGGCCAGAAGAGAGAGGGAAAGCCTTCGCGCTTTACTCCTTAGCTCCGCTATTGGGGGCTTCCGTGGGACCGATCACAGGCGCCTGGTTGGTGACTGTTCCGAGCCAAATGATCCTATCTAAATCTTCCCCAGGGTTGCCGAACGCTCTAGCTGGAGATGGGTGGTAGGTGGTTCTTCCACCAATCGCGAACCGCTACCTTTTCTTTGATAGTTTTGGTCGACGTCCATTGCTGATGCAGTCGTTCAAATCCTTGGAGTGTTTTTCCTTCGAGAGAGTGAGTGATGACTAGCCGCAATTCATTCATCCTTGTTGATTTTTATCTAGCTTACGCGCCTATCTTGTTGGAAAGGAAAGCAGAGCGCATCCGCAGATCGATGGATGCCGAAAAAGTGTCTTACGGAGAAATCCGCACAGTGTTCGACGGCCAAGATCGCTCGAAAGTCTTTTTACAATTCCAGTGAAATGACATTTGACGAAGATGTTCCCTACAGCTGGCATACCATCATGGCCAAAGCACTCATTCGCCCTTTCGCACTCTTTTTCTGCGAACCAATCGTCCAAGTACTCGGTGTTTACATGGCGTACTTATACGGGTCACATTATCGTAAGTCACCTGTTTTTTTCGGGGACGTGATCTGAAAACATCTCAGTCATTTTGACGACCATACCATCAATCTTTCAGGGTGTATACCAGCAGTCTGTGGGGATCACCGGCCTTCATTACATCGCACTTGGCATAGGGTTGGTGGGGGCGTCTTGTTCAAACGCGAGTATACTAGACAAAGTCTATCTTTATTTGAAGAGCAAGAAAGGTGGAGTTGGAAAGCCAGAATTCAGATTGCGTTCGTTATGATTACTTTCTCTTCTTCCTTAATCATCCAACGCGTCGTCAGCTCCTATGTTTCCCGGCACTCTAGTATTTATGATAGGGTGCTTGATTTTAGGCTGGGCTGCACAAGCACATGCCCATTGGATAGTTCCAGATATAGTTAGTTTCGCTTTTTAAATCGTTTCTCCACTGACGCTTCGACAGGGCATAATGCTTGTGGGAGCAGGCATTACTCTGAATATCCAGTCTATACACACTTATATTGTTGATTGCTTCACGCTTCACGCAGCTTCCGGTACATTTTTTCTCCTGTACCGTCGCACCTATCTCATGCCTTGTGTTCAGCGCTGGCTGCCGCCTGCTGTCTGCGGTCACTGGCAGGCTTTGGATTTCCGTTATTTGCTCCAGCGATGTACAGCGCACTCGGTTTCGGGAAGGGCGATACCATCCTTGCGGTCACAGCATTCGTGTTAGGCTGTCCCGCGTATGTCTCCGTTCTTCTTCCTTCCATTGTCATCCTCGCTGATCGTGCCTGCAGACCCTGGATATTGTGGCGTTATGGGGAGCGAATACGGAACAGCAGTCGATATGCGCAGCCGTGATGTAAACCTAGACGCACGTTGTAGTTGTATCTTCAATGTTTCGCTTGCTCATCATGTGTACCATATTTCCTCCGTGCCATCCAAACGACTACGCCATAGCATAGGATTAGTGTCTTGGCATAGGTTTTGCATTGTATACACCAAACGATTGTGTAGATAATGTATCTAATCAAGGTCTTCGCAATATCATATGGATATGTTCCTGTGTATCCTTCGCCGCCACAAAACATGCATAGGTCTAAGTATTAATTAAGGCTAAGCCAGAATTACAGATACCATAGGATAGTGCACCTCAATCTCACATAATCATAGCTTATTTAGGATGCCAAACATCAGCAAACTACTGGGGGTTTGTACAAGATTGTACAAATAGGGCTGCTCAATTCTTGGGCTCATAGTTCACTGGTGTAGTTCACTTGTCAAAAATTGACATTTTTAAAAGGTCCGCAAAACTGCCGACAGCGTGTGTGGTGTTCTTAGAACATACACACGGGAATTGAGTCGACTTGGGAGAACTTAGGGTTCGAGCAGAGGTAAACTGTCCGAACTAAGCTTTATTTTTGGGAAAGGATCAACTCCCAATCCTACACTAAGTACACTAGTTTATATACAATACGGAGGATCGGGGAAAGTAGGAATAAGAAAATAA
Source organism: Suillus paluster (assembly GCF_016628075.1). Lineage (NCBI taxonomy): Eukaryota > Fungi > Basidiomycota > Agaricomycetes > Boletales > Suillaceae > Suillus > Suillus paluster. The sequence continues at coordinate 172,976 of NW_024537624.1, forward strand.
TAAGGGGAGAAACAGGGTGAACTAATAAGAAATGTATCAAGGCTGATTGATATCTCAATTGGTAACCATCTAGGTCTTTTAACGAACGTCACATACGCCCTCCAGCTCATCCAAGGGGAGGGGCTGCATTGTCGTGTGGAAGCTAGGAGTTCTTTTCAAGCTATGGCGACATCGGCCATGGCAGCGCCAAATGCGGCTAACAGGACAAGGAGGGTGAGTACTTGGGATAGTATGAGACCAAGAATTGTAACTCTACCCAGGAATTGAGCATTGGACAAGTTAGCGATTCTAGCATCACGCTCTAAGTCCAGTTGCTCAGCGGCAGCAACAATATCATCGACATCGGCTCCTGGATCCACAACTTGAGGGGTGGAAGGAGCAGGGATAGGGGTACTCTTTAAGGATTCAGCCTGAGCGGTCGCGGAAGAGATAACTTGTGCGGCGGTTAATGGAGCGGGAGTACTTGTATGGAACGCGGAGTTCGAAGAAGGAGGACGTGCTTGTGGATACGCGAGGTCACGGTTGTGACGACGATTGTCGATAGAGAGGTTACTGCTAGGTGCAATGTGGGGTCGGGACGCGTAAGAGCGTTCATGCTCAGCTCAAAGTTGTTGTTCAAACGCGTGAGTCTCCTTCTTTATAGCCAGTTCCTCTAACAGAGCGCTGGTTTTTAGGCCATGAACTTGGTGAGGGACTTTAAATCTCTTACTAGCTTTTGCCTCAGTTCTGAAGAACTGGGTGAAGGCATTGAGAGCTTCAGCATTGGGCTCCCTGTGGGAGGGCCTAAACCCTTGTCCGCCTCGCCCTCTGGGGCAGTTGTTTCTTCTACTCGAACGGGAGGTTCTCGAAGAGGGGGGATGAGGAACAGAGGCTGGGACCTTGCCTGGCTCGTACGAGGGGGAGTGAGCTATGATGTCGACGTTCATTGGCTCAGAGGTAGGATGGGTAGAGTTCGTTTGAGGCATGGCAAGCTTGATGGGCTCATTGACGCCATTTGACGGCCTGTGCAGAGTCTTTCTTATACCGATCGAGTCGGAGCCTTTAGAGGATGTCTCAACTGGGAGGTTAGCGAGCATCTGGGCTATAATTTGGTCAACACAACACCTAGCGTCTTCAGCAGTATTGACGGTAGCGACAGAGGCGATGCTAATGTCATGGGTTGCCTTAGAGACCTTCCAGGGGTAAGTGCGTTATGTTGGGCACACCTAGTGCTTCCAGGTACTGTCCTATGGCTTCCAATCGTGACACTTCATAATATGGGAGCCAGACCTTATCCCCGGTAGTGTATTCAACCTCAAATAACGAGTTAGTCCCCTGACCATTGTGATTGGTAACTCGGGCAACTGACCATTCTTCGAGACTTCCCAAGTCGGCAACTTGGTCTAGTTGTCTCCCGGGGAACCGTCGATCGTCATTTGGAATGTGAATTCTCAGCAGGTGGGCATGGAAGGCAGGGTGAAGTCCCCATTGCTTAAGGTCGGTGGGGAGGTCAAGGAGGTAGGAGTTGTTTCGGTAATCCTCCAGTATTTTGAATGGGCCGATAAACTTTGGGGCGAGTTTTCGAGCTCTGCCCTTTGGGAGTGAGAGGTTTTTGGTGGAAAGATAGATGAGGTCGCCTTTTACGAAGGGCGATTCCTTGCATTTGCGGTTAGTGATTGAAGTGTTCTTGACCCGAGCCGCAATAAGGGTGTTGTGAGCGCTCATCAGCGCGTCCCTTATTTGTTGGGCAAAGATACATACCCCGGGATATTCAGATTGAGTGTTCCAGATCATAGATGGGGGTTGCCGCCCGTAGATCAGTACAAAGGGAGAGTACTTTCGCGAGACTGAGCTAGCTGAGTTTATGGCAAACTCAATTGCTGGGAGTTTAATTGCCCAGTCTCGTTGATCGACAGAAACAATCTGTCGCAACATCTGGGTCATAGTACGATTAGCCCATTCGGTCGCGCCATCGGACTGCGGGTGAAAAGATGTGGACATCCTTAGCTCGACACCTGTTAGTTGATAGAGTCATTTCCAAAATGTACTAGTAAACAGGGTATCTCGGTCACTAACAAGGTTGGAGGGCATCCCATGGAGTTTGTAGACTAAGTTGAACATGACCTCTGCAATGTCCTTAGCGCAGTAGGTCTGCTTAGTGGGGGCTAGGTGTACCATTGAGGTTAGGTGGTCTATCGCGACCAAGATCATATCAAACGATCCAGTTGAGGGTTCGCGATTCGGGCAGAGGGCCGATGAAATCGATTCCCACCGTTTCCCAGGGGCGCGAGGGTACTTCAAGGGTTTCTAGCAATCCGTAGGGTTGATGGTTGGTGGGTTTGGTTACTTGGCAAGTGCCACACGAGTCGCAGAATGCTTGCACATCGGCTGCCATTTCTTTCCACCAAACATTGTCTCTGAGGTAAGTTAACGTCTTTGACGGGCCTAGATGAGCGAGTAAGGAGTGCACGTGCGAGATGATAATCTCTCGCACGCATCAATTACCGACTAGAATGTCCGGGACACAGAGTACTCTACTCCCTTTGTCTTTCAGGAATATTCTGCCGTTACTAACCTCAAAGTTTTTGTATGCATTGGGGCTGGCGATAATCTTGGTAAAGAACTTGTCCTCGTCATATCAATTGACAAGGCTTTTGTGGATGTCGACCGTTGGGTCGCCAAGGGAGATTAATTCAGTGAGTGAGGGAGGCCGTTCTGACAGCAGATCTTCCTGTGATTTGTGTCGACTGTGTCACACCGTAATTGTGGGTCCATGTTTGTACTTGCATTCTCAGTGTTGTTGGTGCTTACTTCATTACTTCTCGGATCATCTGAGTGCGCTCTGCTGTCCAGGCCAGGTTCCAACGGGTCTGCCGCCTCTGGTGTCAATGAGTTCTTTGCTGGTGGGGTTGTCTCGGTAGCTGCTGCGCTCCCGCCCTCCAGGGATTTTGCTGGGTCCATACCCATTTGTGGAATCGCTTCACACGGAGATGGTATCTGCGGCTGCAGTGGTTTGAGGTGAGTCTGCCGTTTGGGTCGGTGCTGCTTATGAGTTCATCTTCAGGGACTATGTGGGTTTCAGGTCCATTGTTGGACGCGTCGATGTCGCTGGTTGAGTCGGAGGTTCCACCAGGGATTTGGTGAGCTCTGTGATGGATGGGGCCCGTGCTTTCAGTGAGGACCCTTGGGTACTTGTGGTTGCTTGGTTTGTCATTCTGTGCCCGTGTTTTGCGTCTTATAGCTATGTGAGTTGAACGATGTGCTTCTGTCGCTCCTAGGAATAGTGGGGTTCCTGTGTATATGGGTGCGGTTATGAAATTTAGAAGCAGTGAGTGCGGGACTGTCTTCTTCGCCAATGCTAACATATTCACTAGCAGCTCTGACCGTTCCAGCAGGTTCGTCACTGTACATTCGGGACAACGTGTCAGCCAGGGTATTGTCGACCCCCGGTACGTGAATGATCTCAAAGTCGAACTTGCTAACGAGTTCTAACCAGCGTGCTTGGCGAGGCAATAGTTTCTTTTGAGACCCTGAGCCACTCGAGGCCCTTATGGTCAGTGAATATGCGAAATCTGAAGCCGATCAGTAAGTGTCTGAATCATTTTAGGGACTCGACAATTGCTAATAGTTCCTAGTTCGTGAACAGGGTAGTTTTGTTGGGCTGCAGTCGAATTTCCTGGACCAGAAAGCAATTATGTCTGCTCCCTTAACTGTCCAGGCCCTGGGATAGGACGCCGCTGGCACCAGTGAAGGATGCATCAGTACTTAGGTTCACGGGACAGGTTCCATCCTGTGCAGGGATTAATCTGAGGGCTCATCGCCTGAACATCTCGGTGAGCTTGAACACATACTTTGACAAGGTCAAAGGCACGCTGATCAGTAGGAGTCCACGACCATTCGTGTAGTCTTGGATGCCACTTTCGATAGGTGTTGCATGTCTACTCGAACTCCTTCGCATCCGGCGGCAAGATAGCCTACAGATCCGATAAATTGCATTAAGAGTTCCTTGGAGGTGGGCGTTTTCCAATTGACAATCTTGTCGACTTTGTGAGGGTCTAATCGTATACCAGCGTCATCAATAACGTGTCCAAGGATCAATAATTCGGGCATAAAGAACTGTAATTTGTGTTCGCTTAAGTAGAACTTGTTCTTTCTAAGGGTGTCTATAACGGTACTGACATGCTTTACGTGGTCCTCGGCTGTGTCAGAGTATACTGACAATGTCGTCGAGGTATACGTCCATGAAAACGCCTATGAATGGACCGAAGATGTGATTCATCAGGGACTGGTAGGTAGCCCCTGCGTTGCAGTCTCCAATCTGCATTACGTAGCTAATCATAGTACCGTCGGGGGTAGCGAAAAGTGATTTAGGGATGTCCTCGGGGACGATACGAATCTGTTCGTATGCATCCTTACCGTCAAGTAAGGAGCGGTAAGGGTGAGTTGACACATTTCTTAGGATGGTCTCAATGTCGGGTAGTGGCGACGCGAGTTTCCTGGTGTTCTTGTTCTGCTGACGAGTGTCCAGGACTGGTTCAAAGACGAAGTGAATTGTCTTTAGTAATTTTCTTCATCATGATCATGGGTACAGCTGTTGGTACCGCTGAAGAACTCCCATCTCCCGGTATGGATATAATCAGTCGCATTTCTCCCGCCAGAGAGGCCTTAGTGCCTTGGGGCAGCGAGATTGGCGCCAAGAATATACTTGATGCTCGTCTATTAACTGGGATAACGTGGTTGATTTCTCGGATAGGAGGAAGTGAGGTCTCATTGGCTTCTTTGCAGATATCCCGGGCATAAGCTTGTAATTCCTCGCGATATTTGTCAATGAGGCTAGTCTTGGGTCCGGATTGTCACAGTTCAAGTACTTGGGTCTGCGACCCACATATGGGTAATGGATCAATACTTCTAATTTAATTTCAGGGGGGTTAAAACCCAGGAGGACCTGATGTTGAAACAGGAAAGGCATTCCGAGGATCACGTCATAGGATTCGAGGTTAGCGATGTCGAAGGTACGTTCGCAATTAATCTCTTGGTAAGATAGTTTAATGGTAGTGTTGGCTTTGACAATGCTCCGCGATCCTGAGACGGCTAGTTGCAAGGGTATCAGGTTTCTCTAAGACGGAATATCGGAGCTTAAGCTGATCAATGATGGTGGTCGAAAGGAAGTCCGTCAGAGAGCCTGAGTCTAAGAGGGCTCTACAGGGCTTGCCGTTCACAAGGATGATGACTATGATGGACAGAGGCAGAATACGTGAGGTAGACTTCGGTCTAGCAGATTGTTGTTGGAGGGTTCTCAAGTCCGGGAGATCGGTACGCTTACTGCTGCTCGCGCAGTACAGAGAACTAATGCTAGTGCAGTTTATCAGTCGTCTGACGTTTCACACTCTAACAGAGGGGGTAGATCATCATCCTCATCTTGAGTTGAGGGGGATAAGCATCCTCCATCATAATGCTTCGCTTGGGCTCAGCGGTAAGTCAGCTGCGACAGTCGACGGACAAGTGGTCAGCTGACGATACGGTCATTCCTAGTGATGTGCAGGGAGAGTTTGTCCAGGATGGTTTGAAAGACGATTTGGTGAGAATGAGGTCATTGAAGTTCCGAAGCTTCAAGTCGACCAGCCAAGCGACAGCATTGAAATCGGGGTCGCATAGTTGACTAAAGTATATTATGTAGTCGTCATAATTGTGGTGATCCGATAGAAGGTAGGTGTCTGGGCCACCATGATTAGAAAGGCAGAATCTATCTAACGCAAACAGGTCATATAGGGGGTCTACAAGTTCGTCGGTTGGGAGAGGAACAGCAAGTAAGAGGGATAGCAAGGGTCTGCTGCTCGACAATATGCCACTTTTCCGCGTTTAACTCAGGATAGTTCGTCCAATCCAACCGCCATCCCATACAGCCCAGAGGTGATGCCTTCTTCAATAGCTGCGGATCTGATGTCAGTGTTAGATATGGTCACCGTGTTGGCTTGGATGGCAGGGGTGTTGCGCCCTGGGGGCTTGTACGTCAGACGATGGCATTTTGGACAGTCCTTAGCTAAGTGTCCCATTAGTTTCGCATTCAAAGCATTGGTTTAAGTCACAAAGTCACTTTAGGTATTCTGGGGACTTCTTCGGCCTCTCTGGGTTTCCAGGGGCTCTAGGGGAGGGTGCTCCCAGGCGAGGGTGATTTCATCCTTGTGGGTCACGAGATCCACGATGATGGACAGCGTTTGCAGAGATGGATTGAGTCCTGTGGTCATCTGTCAAGTCTATTACCATGCGACAACTCCCTACGGTCGCTTCAGTTGTTATTCTGGGCGTATCCTGCGGCTAAGGTTGGGTTGATGGCTAGAAGGATGTTTGGGTCCTTGGCATTCTCTAGGAATGCTCTCTCAGTATGCAGTGCTTTCCTTTCGATCGTCTCGAGGCTAACTGTGTTTGGTTCGTAGCCTTTGTCAACTAAAGAGGCCTTTAGGTAGGGGAGACAGTTCATCCAGAACTGTCTTACCATCTCATGGTCATCTACGTCTCCAGCCGTATCAGCAAGAGTTCGAAGGGCATCTCAAGTAGTCACGAACACTTTGCTTGTTCTCCTGACGGCACTCGATGAACTTCTGACGCTGTTGCATCCTAAAGTCAGGGGGAAATACATAGTCAAAGAGTTGTTCAAAGAACTCAGTGAGGGAATAAGATTTCCCTAGGTCAAGTATGTCGCATTCATAGAATCGGTAAGCTTGTCCCGCTCAGGTACTTTCCAAGCATGCGGAGGCTCTGACCTGTCGTTAATCGGGCGCAATCTTTCCAATCGCGGACCTCGCGAACCCACTTTTTGAACGTAGTGGAGTTAGCGTCGCCGTTATAGGTGAATGGCGGCTCATTCTTGATGAAACTTTGTTGATACTTGAGCAGGTTCAGTTTAGCACGGTACTGTCTCCTTGCAGCTCTTTTTGAGTGTTTCGTATCTGTGGAATCGCTAGCGTGGTCTGATTCAGGCTCAAGAGTGAGGAAATCAGCCCCAAAATCATTGGTGGGTGACAGACAATCATGATCTGATTCGTCATAGTCTTTAGATTTTACATGGTTAGGGCGATCGAGGGGCGCGTTTCTCTGTTTGCTAACTGGGATCTCATCTTCGGAGCAGGACTCTGATGAGGATTCGTCATCATCGTCTGACGAGTCAGGTGGCGAGTTGCTGGTCGTCGGGGTCTTTATGGCTACTGCCAAGCATCGCCTGTTTGACTGAGCTACTTTTTGGGAGTACCGACGAGGCTCTCAGGTACCTAGTCTGCTTGAGTCTGTTGGGAGTCGTCTTAGGTTGCTCAGTTTTCAGGGGCCTAGTGAGGCGGGGAGTAGTTTCGTCATTGGTCGCGTCTTCGCCTTTCGGGTTAGGAGTAGGGCAGTTGGATGCTGACGACAGGGGCTCGGTGTGTGTTCCTAACTTGTTTTTGAGCTTCTTCCTCTCTAGTTTGACTCTGAATAATTAGGTTTTCAAGTTCTCTGACTCAATCCTGGAGATCGGTTACCAGGGCGGACTGTTCCACCAGTTCTTCCTTTACCTGGTTTCGGTATTGCCTCAGGTAGAGGTTTTGCAGTTGTATAGACAACCATTTGTTATCATTATCCCAGATATCTCGTAAGGAGGTGTCTGGGTCATTGGATCCTGGACGTAACGCTTCTGCTAGGCCTTCGTCAAGGTCCGACCATTTGTCTAGCCAGTCTTTTGGCGGTATGTTTTCCCTGCTGCGGGTATCCACTGATTTACCTTTTAGATCGGCAGGGAAACGAGGGGGGGAACCTAACAATGAGGTGTTGCTCCTTGGGCTTTGTGCTGGAAACTCGGGTAAGTCGCCTAATTTGTCAGTCGTCGATAGGGAGGTCAGCCCAGCTGACATTGATTCGCGGTTCACTCGTTTTGAAGGTACTACATGTATGGGCTATCATTGCTCTTAATAGTCATCTCAGGTAGTAGTGGGGAAGGTTGCCCAGCAACAGCTTCGAAGAAGTGGAGAGATGCTCATCGGAGCTGAGCCTCTACTTGTATTATCGGACGGGGGCTTGGCCCTGTCACTCCCGTCACTGAATATGAGGGGGGTACTAGTTTCTGTGGGGGCACCCAGTGCTCCTTCCGCACTTTCGGCGGATAGCTGGTCACTCGTCGGGGGTTCTGCCCTCTGACTGTCGGACAGCTCGACTCCAGTGACGAATGTCTCGTCACGAGTCCAGGCGCTCTCGACACCCAGTTCAAGAGCACCTCCATCTCTGCTCAACTCGTTCCCATGGGGAGAGGAGCTTTGAGACGAGTTCTTAGATGCATCAATAGAGACGGTTGACATCTCTTGTTCTTTTTATCAGGAGGTGGAAAAGGGTAGGTGTGGAAGGGATCGTCGGTTCGGAGGGTGATCAATCCTCGTCAATCAGCGGCCGTAGAGTAAAGAGATAGATAGAGCTTTAGAATTCGAGTTTAAAAATATGTGGCGTTCTTAGAACGTACACATGGGAATTGAGTCGACTTGGGAGAACTTAGGGTTCGAGCAGAGGTAAACTGTCCAAACTAAGCTTTATTTTGGGGAAAGGATCAACTCCCGATCCTACACTAAGTACACTAGTTTATATATGATACGGAGGATCGGGGAAAGTAGGAATAAGAAAATAATAAGGGGAGAAACAGGGTGAACTAATAAGAAATATATCAAGGCTGATTGATATCTCAATTGGTAACCATCTAGGTCTTTTAACGAATGTCACAGCGTGCCAATGCCATGGCAGCTCTCGAATATCAATTCCTTGCAGTGTCTATCACTGGTGATGGTTCCTGAGGCTCATATAATCAGATTCCTCGGTCCAAAGACTTCTTTTCATGCTGCTTGCAAGGTCCTGATTGTGAATTTGGACACCACTTTAGGCGTGTAGCATAGATTTATGAACCAATGGTTTTTTGTGAACTTTCAATTAAACCAGAGTCAGTTGAGACACCTTTGACTGACTGGTAGCAAAACTAGCAGATAATCCAATTTTAACTTCAACTGGAAAAAAACCACAGCAACACGTAAAGTATCAGCTTGGATGTTTTCTTCTTTGATATGGGATGCGTGGATCTGACTCTCTCCAAGTGGCGAAAGAGTTATCGATTGGATATGGTTCTGTTTTTAAGTATTGTTGACGGATTAGCAGAGCACTACAGGAACTAAAGGTTGAGTTCTTGGTGTTTCCAAATGCTGAACAGAAGAAAACCATTTCAGCGGAGACCTCAGGTTTTCCTGCAGAACAAAGCACTGGGAGTACTACACAAGGCGCTGGGAGCCATATGTGGAGTTGGTGAGATGGATGGCTGTGAACATGCAAGCTAGTATTCATGTAAATCAGTCTGATCCTCACAAACAAGCAAGACTTACTGCAAGGAGAGCCTGTGCATACTCATTAGATTCACAAGCCATCAAAAAGCAGCTATTATGGGTATAAGCTGGGGAGGCATGTCAGCTCATGTTTCTGCTAGCCAAACAAAACTTACCTAGGCCGCTAGTGATGATTGCTCCTGCACAGAGCACTCTTTCAATGATCAACGGAATGGAGTGTGTGTTATTTGTGAATGTTGATGAATGCCGGGTGCTTGCTGAACATTAAGCAATGTCATTAGGTGACAAGTGAACTCCGCCAGCAAACTGAGCCCAAGAATTGAGTAGCCCTAATAGTACAGTTCCATAACAAAGTCCCTCCTTTACAACTTTGTCACAGAGTATTACAATGTTGGATTCTGGATTGAAGTCCAAGCAGGACACGTCCAAATGAGAGATTGTGAGTGTAACCATACAATGTTTGATGTTGGCTGTCATATAATATGTTATAAACTGTCAATTCCTATTCTACGAAATTTTCTTTCTATCACTATGTTAACTACCTATAAAGTTACCAAGTCCCTCGTTCATACATCTCAGTTCTTATCGAAGACTGAGATGTAAGCCTTATGTTCCCCATGCTACTTATTATAATGAGCTAACATACCCAGTACAATATATTTGTCTTAACAAGTAGTCTAGCCATATTATGCCAAGTTCTTATCGAAGACTGAGATAATATATTTGTCTTAACAGCTCACTCAGTGCTCTTGCTTGTCTGTGATCACCACATACAATCCATACAAATAGCCACAATGTTGACATGTTGGACATGCAGGACATGCTGGACATGCTGGACAGCTTGGACTGTTGGAATAACAAGTGCGCCTGCAGCTGAGTGCATCATTGTATGATCTTGTTATCTGTCTCATTATTGTCTAGTGACACATATGTTTCTCTGATTGTGCGCTCTTATGATATGTTTCACTGATTGTACTTACTGAATCTTTTGATTGCTTTGGTCAGTGCTGCTTTCTTATTGTTACAGTTTCACATACTTACTTGTTCAAACAAGATCATTCAATCTATTTAGCTACTGCAGACAGAAGCCATTACTGTCATATACCTGATCCAACCGCTCCGATATTGATATCCACTCCGCTTTCCGACCCGCTCCGCTCCATCCATCCTCTGCTCTGTCCAATCACAAGTCCGCATTCCACCCTACACTTCTGCTCGACCGCTCAACTGGTCCCCTTCCATAACCTCTCCATTCAACTGGATCTCTTTCCCCTTTTAGATATATACTTTCCCCTTCGGTACATAGACCCTTACTTCCGGATCACTGGTAATTCCTATTACCGCCCGATCGCTGATCCGATGCATACATATTGATATCTGCTCCGACTTATGTCTTCGCCTGTGTAAAGTACTTACAAACTATATCCTTGGTACATAGCTTTACAACATAGTTATCCTGTTCACTGCCTCATACATAGTAGTATATAACATATCATGTACTTAGATATTTTTCCTCAGTCTTAATATTGCTTGTCTTCTCGCAGTTATACCTTGTGAGAATTCTCGGTAGAGCCTTGCCTCCTCTGGACACAAGTCTCAACTTACTGTCACCTCCGACCCTCCGACCCTCCACTCCAACTTAGAGCCGTGCTCTAAGTCTTCCCCTTATTACTCCGCCCCTATCAAATATCCTCCTTCGCCCCTCCGCATTATCCTCCGCCTTCCCCACCCCTACCAACAGTCCCCCTGCCCCTATCCACTCTCCACATCACTCCCCGCCTTCTCTGCTCCACTCCTAGTCGGCCCACCGCTAGTAGCTCTTACTCACTGACCCTCAAAGTGGACTAAAGCGGTCCACTTGTCCTACCATCGGACAACATTCGGACCTGCTCCAAATTCGGGGCACAGTACTCAGCTAAGGGCACAGCTGCAAGAGCTGAAGCCAAGCCCCGACCCCTCTGCTTCCTGAGTCGGCACAGGTATCTAACAATTACCTCAGATGTTTGCCTTTGTGTGCATGATCTGAGAGTGTCTATTTGTTATAGACTGTCATATACTGGATCCAGGTACCTCCAATACCACCTGTGAACATCCCCACCCCTGGACCGACCCCCTGTTTTCCTGTCTGCTCCATCCCTCCTTGCATCTCAGCAGAACTAGCCCTGCTACCTCTGTCCGACCCCATTCCGCTCCTCCAAACTACCCTTATGTCCTCCAACACTATACCCCTTCCATCTGAGCCCTATCTGGGGTTCTGCCCCTCCACCCTATCAGGTCTGCCCAATCCTATTCCTACTCCCTTTGCTGTTCCGACCCGCTCGGTTCCTTCAGTTCCGCTTGTGTTGCCCCACCTGATGATTAGTCCACCCAACTGCCTCACCGGTCCACTCCTAGACTAGGAACCACTCAACTGGTCCTATCCCCATTTAGTATCATAGTTCCGCTTTTCGGATCACTGGTAATCCCTATACCCTAGCGAGTCTGATCTGTCACGTACATACTGTTCCCCGAGCCTTATTCTCATATGTCTCAGTCATCCTATTGTAATCCTGTACACTCAGCACATAGCTTTCTTCTATGCTATGCTCATCACTTAGAGTATATAAACATATGTACATTTGTCTGTAGATACTCAGTCTGAATATTACCTTTTCTAAGCCCTGCTCTTCTGTTCTTGGACTTGGGCCTGATCCTAGTCAACTCCTGTTAGCTGGCCTAGGGGATTGACTCCCTAGGCCAGCCACCCTCTGATCCTCTGCTCCTCCATTCCCCCATTCCCCCATTCCCCCATTCCCCTGTTCCCCCATTCCTCTGCTCGTCCGACTTCCCGTGTGTTGGAACTAAACCCCGCACTCTCGCATCCATCCCCTCCATTCCGCTCTGCTTCGGACTTTGTCCAAGCAGTCCCTTCCACTCCGCTTCTACTGTTGGTTCTGACCACAGTAGTCCCCTGCCTCCCTCCTGTTGGGCGGAACAACCCCTGCCCGACTTTCCCACGCTCACCTAGTAGTCTGTCGGTCCTCCTTCAGAGGACCCCTGTTCCGACGTCCTGTCGGAACTCATAGAACTCATGTTGGACTACATTCCGAAATTAGGGGCACGTACTTGGGTAAGGGGCACAGCGCACGAGCTGAAGCCAAGCCAAGCCCCTTAGGCTCCACTTTACCCCTGAGCATGGTCTTGACATAGACTCGCACAATTGTATTAATCCTTTATGGACATGCTAGACAGCTTAGACAATGTAGACATTCTAGTATAGATCATGAGATAATACTGCAGTTTGAAACTACTACATAATGATGTTGACATCTTTGCTGCCAGAGGTGCCATCTGAATCATCCTGAAGCTCATCCATCATCCCATACTGAGCTCATTCCTCTAGCATCTTGTCAAGCTCTTGACAATGCTCAGGGTTCTTATTAAGGTCATGCTTAAGGGGAGAAGAACTCAAAGGGCTTGGCTTCAGCCGTGCTGCTGCGCCCCTTACCCAAGTACATGCCCTTAATTTCCAGAGGTAGGAAAGAAGTCTGACAGAAGTCCAGGTAAGTCCAGAGGTCAGACACAGGGGGAGTTCAGTGGAACTCTGGAGGGTCAGGAGTAACTAGAGTAGGACTACTATGGACAAGTCTGGAGTAGAAATGGAATAAAGGTAGACTACTCTAAGGTAGATCCAGAGATATAGTCTAAGGATTGAATCCAAAGACTCAGAGATGGACAGGAGATAAACTCAAGTCTGGAGAGACAGGAATGAGCAGGAACTAAGATGATATTTGAACTGAGGAGGTACAGAGTTTTACAGGAGTTTATATACTGTAGGTGTCAAGTAAATAATCAGTCAGCACAGTGAAAAGCTATGTATGAGGCATGCAGAAAGTCTATTAGTAAGTATGTAACAGATCAAAGAAATGGAGTCAGAAATGAATACAGAGAGACGGATCAGTAAGCAAGGTGGAAAAGGTTATGACCTGGTAGCCGGAGAGCAATGATCTAAAAGGAGATAGGTGTAAATCTGGAGATGAAACTGGAGTGCCAGATGGAATTGAGGATGGAACTCCAGATTTAACAAGTGAGGATCCAGAGTTCCAGGTCCAGAAATATGGGATATGACAGTTCTCCATCAATTTATCAACAGATTTTTGTATGGCATTGAAATTGGACCTGCATTTGTTGGTGGACAGGTCAGGGACCTTGTCTGTACCAGTATCATGGAACCCAGTTATAACACCCTTCATCTGTTGAGACTGATCAGTGACTGAAAATAAAAATGAGTTAAAAATAAGCATCCAACCATGACCATGAGAATAAGACCATTGATGGGAATTGAGCATTGGAACTTGTCAATCAACTTCAACACTTTTTTGCCATTGCTGTAGTAAAAATCTTGGCATCCATCCTTGAGAACTTGAGAGACAAAATTCTTATACTTGCTCTAGAAAAAATTAGAATAAGACACCACCCCACACAGTTGCTACTAACCTCAGAGGAGCAGGAGTTCTTTGATCTCATCTGACCATATAACATGCTTCCAGTTCTCTACAGTCAAGTTTTGATGGGTCAAGCCAAAGGCTAGTCTTCTCTGCCCATGTTTGATAGAGAGAAGAGGCAGTTTATTCTTTGTTACTGCCTTGAGATGAGCCACATTGAGAAAATTCCTCATAGTTTGTGAAGCGACAGTAGTGGTGATTGTGGAATTGATATAATGGGTGGCTTGGACAGCATTATAAGCCTTTCCTGTAGTGATATGTTGGATGATAGCCCTCTTATTAGTAGAGGTGGATGTCCACCACAAGGGTTTTCCTTGTCCATGTGGCTTTCTGTGATAAACTTGGCCACAGTAGACTTGCATACTCCAGTTCTAGAGGGAATTTGATGAGCAGAGAGGCCAGCATAGGATAGAGAGAGATATCATCCCTTTGAGCAGAGGAGATGGCTTTCATGATGATTATGACTATGATGCATGAGACATTCTGGTTTATACAGTTAGATATAGTTTCAAGAGTATGCCCAGAAGGATAGAGGTAGTAATCAAAGCCAGGGGAGGTCACACAAAGTACTAGAATACCTGATTATCACTGTAAAATACTTGAGTCAAAAAACTGTCCGCATGAGTCATCATTTTGTAAGCCTCATATCTCCACCATATCTCCACTGATTCCCACGCCATCAGTGCTCAATTGAAGGCCCTGAAGTCATACTACAATATGGTACCAGCATGTCCTTGAGGTGTTTGTATATTCTCACACAATATCATAGATAGTGAAAAATGTGAAAACATGTGGACAGTTTTTTGAGCCACTGTATCTCCTTGTGGTGTAGGTGCCACATGTCTGATACTTTGTTGACTTCATTAAAGTTTTGGCAGATCCACCATTTCACTTTGGTGTTGTTGACTGGCTCTAGTATCTTGTCTGGTGTTGAACTTGGTTCTACATTCGGATCTGGCGGCTCACCTAGTTCTATACATTGCTCATTTATGATGCGGCGGATGTTCTCTAATGATAGGTTAGTGCCCGAGTGGGTTTTCTGTATGAGCACTGTAGACACCATTGCTTTTACTTTGTCTGCTGGTATGAACTGTGTGATTCCCACTTTCCTCATCTCATCAAGGACTGGAAACAGGTATTCTCATTGTGGTTGCATTAGGGGATGCTGGTGTATCTTCTTGGAGAAGACCGCATCTGGTGGTATTGACAACTGGAACTTGACAAAATCTACCTGCTTCACCTCTCTGGTTGATAGTGTGAATATATCCGTGAATTCTGTGACCAGACTATGTGCTATGGTGCGCTGATCATCCATAAGTTGTGGTCCATAATGAACAGTATTCATGATCATTTCTACCCATGGGGGGTAAAATGGTCTGAGTGACATTAATCTAGTGAACATACCATTTGACAGGTTAGGATGTGTGAAGTCTGGTACTTCACCAAGGGGTCCATTGTTCTCCATGTTGTCTACTTGCATTATAGTCTCTTGGTGCTGGGGTGCTTCTTGCTCTTCTGTATTTACTAAGTTAGTAGGGTCTTTAGGCACAGAGAAGGGAGGGGGAAACATAGATGCAGATGGGAAACTTATTGCCATTGGAAGACATGGTAGAAGGAGTGGTTGAAGCAGTGCGAGATCATGAATGCAGTGTTGTGGTCCGTGCAATGTGAAAAGAATTGAGTCAGTTGCTATAATCCTGTATGGTGCGAGATTGTTTGAGTAACGGTTTGCCTATTAGCATGTGGCATCATCCTCTGCTGGGAAAAACCTTGAACAATGTTTCTAGGTGTATGGGCCCCCATGTGATGCGTCCCATCCAAATACCTGTTGAAGGTACTAGTGAGCCATCAGCCATTCATAAGGTTCACTAGCGAGGGACTTAGTAGCGAGAGTCACTGTGCTATTCGCTGGAATGCTGCTGCATTAATGGTGTTGATCATTGTGCCATTGTCGACTATGGCTAGAAATCAGACTTTCTCCTCATGTGGTCCATGTAGGAATGAGATTGTTAGGAACGGTGTGGGTACAACAAGTGCAGCAGTGTGAAATTGATCTACTACAAAGTTGGGTCTTTGCTGCCTGCTGCCTCACTTGAGAACAAGCATGTTCAACCCTAAAGGGGATTGCTACTGGGGAGTGCTAGTCTCTATCTAAACAACCCTAAACAACCCTACCGCAGGTAGGATGAGGATCCACAAAAATGCGGAACAAGCGGAACAAGCGGAACTCAAGTGGAACTCAAGTGGAATGAAGCGGAATGAAACAGAATGAAGCAGAACTCAAACGGATAAAATGCGGAACATACAGATTTGTCAGAACTTGCAGATCAAGTTGAAGGAAGTATATCACAAGGTTAGATTGATAGTGAGCATAAGTCAAAGCAGTCCTCTAGTAAGGTGAAGGAAAAGTCAGAGAAAAGTCGGAAGGTAAGAGATGAGATTCGATAAAAACACCCAAGCCCTGAGTACCACTACTTATAGGGAAGATTATTTTCAAGGAACACTGAGGTACAGGTAGTAAATTCTCAGGAAGCGGAAGTGAAGGCAGGCAGTGCACATGGGTGCAATACTCCACAATAGGGGTCCATGCCATAAGGGCATGTGTCAATGTGATCCAGATAACATTAGAAGCAATGGGAAGAGAGATACAGTGTACCAATGGACCTGAAAGGATGGGGACAGGACATGCGAAGTATGTCCAACAATGCACGGGAATATTGGATAGTGCAGGCGTGTTCTGAAGGATGTGCGGGAATGCAGAACACATTGGATGATGCATGGGAAACGCGGAACACGCAGAACATGTGGAACTGATGTGAGACGATGTGGAAAGGACAGGGTTTTACGCCTACAGTGGGAGCATTCCCCACAATGGGTTGCTTGTTCTTGCTCATATTGGGTTTCCTGATGAGTCCACCATATAAACATCAGTGATAGAACTATCTTGCAAAAGAGAAGGTACAACCAAGGAAGTATTTGACGAGGGGGTAGGGGGATTTGCTTCATCCATCATGGAAGCGGTTAAGGGAGCTGTAGCACTAATCTCACTAGTGCATTCTATAATATGATGAGGGGATCGGGGGGGCATGTTAGGTATAGTTGAGTTATGTACAGTAGGTGACATGCATAGTAGGGTTTAAAAGTCTGGTTAAGTCCGGTCTTTTGACCAATTTTCAAAAGACTGGACCCAAACCAGTGTGGGTGAGGAAAATAGACTCTGGGTGATTCAGAAGTCTAACAAGGGTGTGAGACTTATACTCGTCCCGAGGGGATTGCTACTGGGTAGCGAGTCCTCAAATAAGTGCGAGGAAACAAAGACTAGACTCTGTCTAGCGACCCGAAGGGTTCCAGTCCTTACTAGGACTGGGAACACAAAGATGTGGAGGGTTCCCGACGAGCGGAACTCAGCGCGCAACGAGCAGAACTAATGCGCAACGAGCGGAACTAACGGAACTAACTGTTAAGACCATGCTCGGGGTAAAGTGGAGTCTGGGGGGCTTGGCTTCAGCTCGTACACTGCGCCCCTTACCCGAGTACGTGCCCCTAATTTTGGGATGTAGTCCGATGCGAGTTCTATGGGTTCTAACAGGACGTCAGAATGGGGATCCTCTGAAGGAGGACCGTCGGACTACTAGGTGAGCATGGGAAAGTCGGGTGGGGGTTCCGCCCGACAGGAGAAAGGCGGGGACTACTGGGGTTGGAACCCACAGTAGGAATGGAGCGGGAGGAACTGCTCGGATGAAGTCCGAGGCAGAGCGGAACGGAGGGGGCGGATATGAGGGAGTGCAGGGATCAGATCCGATGTGCAGGAAAGTGCGGCCGATGCATGGGGAGTCGGATGAGCGGAGGAATGGGGGGACAGAGGAACAGTGGAACAGTGGAACAGTGGAACAGTGGAACAGTGGAACAGTGGAACAGTGGAACAGTGGAACAGTGGAACAGTGGAACAGTGGAACAGTGGAACCCGCAGGATAGCAGAACCCACAGAATAGTGGAACAGTGGAACAGTGGAACCCGCAGGATAGCAGAACCCACAGAATAGTGGAACAGTGGAACCCGCAGGATAGCAGAACCCACAGAATAGTGGAACAGTGGAACCCGCAGGATAGCAGAACCCACAGAATAGTGGAACTCGCGGAATAGCAGAACCCGCGGAATAGTAGAACCAGCAGAACCAGCAGAACCAGTGGGACGGAGGAACGGGGAAGCGGGGAAGCGGAGGGTCGGAGGATCAGAGGACAGCCAACCTAGGGAGTCAATCCCCTAGGCCGGGGAACAGGAGTTTTGACTTGGGAAAGACTTTTAAGTCAAAGGACAGAAGAGCAGGGCTTAGAAAAGGTAATATTCAGACTGAGTATCTACAGACAGATGTACATATGTTTATATACTCTAAGTAATTAGCATAGCATAGCAGGGGGCTATGTGCTGAGTGTACAGGATAAGAAGATGACTGAGACATACGAGAATAAGGCTCGGAGAAAAGTATGTACGCAACGGATCAATAATCGCTAGGGTATAGGGATTACCGGGTACCCGAAAAGCGGAACTATGATACTAAACGGGGATAGGACCAGTTGAGTGGTTCCTAGTCTAGGGGTGGACCGGTGAGGCGGTCAGACGGATTAATAGTCAGGTGGGACAACACAAGTGGAACCAAAGGAACCAAACGGGTCGGAAAAGCGGAGGGAGTAGGAGTAGGGTCAGGTGGACCGATAGGGTGGAGGAGCGGAACCCCAGATAGGGTCGGATGGAAGGGGTATGGGGTCGGAGGACATAGGGGTAAATGTCGGAAAAGTGGAACAGAGTCGGGCAGGGGTAGCAGGGCTAATCCTACTGAGATGCACTTCATGCATTGTCGGGGAAGGAGGAATGAAGTGGACGGGGAAACAGGGGGTCGGACCAGGGGTGGGGATGTTCATGGGTGGTATTGGAGGTGCTCGGATCCGGTATATGACACTAACGTGGAACAAACAGAACAAATGGGGAACAAACAGAACTAATGGGGAACAAACGGAGGGAAAAGAAACTATGAGCCTGCAGGAGGATGATTGGGCAAAGTTGGACAAGGCTTGTGTCTGGTACTTGCTCCAAGTCGTCGGATCTGATGTCGGGCATTTCGAGCAGAACTCACGGGGGCGGGAATGATGCAATGTGATCAGGAATAGATTCAGGAAGATATTTTAGACAGTGAGTGGAGTACTGGGAAGTACTCTGTAAGTGGAAGTGGAGTCGAGTCTATCAGAAGGTAAAAAACTAAGATCCCATCTATTGCTACCTATATAGGAAGGGGTTCCGAAATGCGCTATGCTACAACCAGGTGAGGCTGTGAGATAAGGAATCGGTCCCGAGTAGCGGAAGGATCCGTATAAGTACTGTAACACATAGGAAATGAGATAGGAACATGTTAGTAACACAGGGAACATAGCTAGTACTCACCAGCGAGGATGGAAGGACATGGACAGGACAGAGGAGGATGTTCCAAAGGCTAAAGGAATATGATGTGTGTGGTACGCGATTGTTCCACTGGGTTCTGCTGGGTTCTGCTTGGTTCCATGTAGCAGACAGCTCGGGAAAGATGTGGATGGGTAGCAGGATGGTAGCGGAACGCACGGGAAAATGGTGGGAAGGCATGGGAATTATACGGGATACGGGCCTGGTGCAGTGGGAGAACGAAGCTGGCGAAGTCGAGACTGTTTTGTAGTAGTCTGTACTATCCAAGTCATGTTCATTTGCATAGGTAAATATTTGTGTTTCATGCAACCGGTCCTAGTATAGACCGGTTGCAGTCAACTTTTCATTGGTCTGATGTTAGAGGTCAAACAAAGCAACTGGCAACTGCAAGATGTCAAATTAAGGGAAACCGAGACCAAAAATTCAGTCTTAAAAAGTTGCAGTACAGTTCAGTCTGTGGTCTTTGACCAGTTGTGCAACCGGACTTTTAAACCCTAGTGCATAGTGGTATTCGAGATACATTAATATGTACTGATGGAGTACATGCTCATGGGACTACTACTGATCCGCAGTAGGTAGTGGTCCCCCGTAGTTTTCTGGACCCCACTCATAACCAACTTCCTGCTGTCCCCAGGCATTAGTTTGGTCCCACCATCCTTGTTCTTCCTGCACTGTGAACACAGGTGATGATGTTGGGGCTCCATGTTGCTGATAGTATGGTTGCATTGTCTGCGCTATGTACTGGACTGGTGCTGGTGCTATGGTATATGTCGATGCTGGTGCCTGCATTTTGTGTAACATTGCTGTGACATACTGGTGTCATCTTGATTCTTGTGGGCGGAGTACTTCTGTCATGACGCACTGCGTGCTGAGGTGCATAGGTTCTGTAACCATTCCACAGTTATAGCACTCTCAGGATCCAACAACTGCTGTGCCTGGCCATAGTGGGTATGGTCATTCCAGGGATGGGGTTCCTTTGGTACCATGCATGCGATGCCACATGTCTACATCTGCTTCATACTGCCATAACCCAAGCCTCTGTGTTCTGCACTTAGTTTTTTCATGATTTGTCCTCTCGTGAATGGTGTTCATGTGGGTGGGTTGCTTCACCATCCCATAGGGCTTAGTCCTGTGCCCTACTGTGGGTCTGCTAACAGGCATCAACTATTGTTGGTATCTGTAGGAAGGGGTTGGTAGGTGTGTATGCATGTGGTGCTTGGTACGATGGCTGTGATGATCAATTGTTGTCCATAGATAGTTGTGAGAACTGGAAGGGAAGCAGTCACATTAGCTGATGAGCTCTGAGCTTTAAGCTGTGCAATGTCGGTGTTGTGCATTCAATTCTTGTCTAGCTCTTCCTTGGCTCTCTTCAGTTTGGTTGCCAGTACACTTTCTATGTCATCCATGAATTCCTTCCATGATGCATAAGAGCACATCATATGGTCCTTAAGCATGTTAGGAATTCCTTCCAGCACTGTATTCCACCAAAAATCCTGTGCTGTCACCCATGCCCATGGTGAGCTGCATAACCTTCATGGCCCAAATAACGTGGCCATAATTGCCTGTAGGTTTGCCTGGTAGCCATACTCCTATTTCTTCCTCTTTCAACACCTGTGCTAACATGTGTTCCTTCTGTTGGGCCCAAGAATACTTGGGTGTCCTTGGTGGGGGCCACCATAATGCAAATTCTCCTGGCAGCCAGCTGACTGAGATTGCGCCAGTGAGGTGCGATATCTTTGAACCATTGGTCCACCATTCCTCCTGGTGCAAGTTGCATTTTGAATTGTCATACCCACTGTACATCTGCATAACTGTCCAGTAGTGCGAGTTGGAATTGTGCGAGCCAGAGTGATGGTTCTTCTTTTTCTCTATAGTTTCCATGAAAAAATGGGATTGGGCATGGATTATTGTTACTCATGTTTGGTTGTGGTAGCCGAAATGTTAGGATGGGTCTGGTGGGCACAAAGGATGTTGTCGACCTCAAGGTGTCTGTCTCACTCTCATATTGTGATGGTGTAAACTGCACTGATCATAGGTGCATTGTAGGACTATCTGGCTTGTGTTCTGGCGGTGATCCCACACAAGTGGAATGCTCTAGATGCAGAGGAGCAGAAATGTTGTGTAGACATAGGGGGGTAATTACTATTGATTTGTGGCCTTCCTCCCTGTAGTAGGTTCTGGTAAAATATGAGCAGAAGATGATACACTGGATATTAGAAAGCTTTGTAGATGTGAGTTGTCATATGCAGGCAATGTCTTCCAATGTGAGCCATTCTGGTTTAGGTTTTTTCTGTTACTATCTTTGTGTGTTCCATCATGCAGTGGATCGTTATCCTACTCTCATCACCAGATGGACCTGGCCTAGGTGCTATGCTCTAGAGAGGATGAGGATGTTGACATGCTTGCTTGCTTCTACTCTTACTGTGCTATGTGTTCTGTATGTAGTGAGACCCTGGGAACTCCTGAGACCTCTGGCACTCCTTGCTTTGCTTCTCCTGCCTGCTCCTCCTTGTCCCACTGGCAACCCCCACTACAGTGAGCTGTTTGACTGCACTTGTGGCTGTGTCAGCATCTCCTTCTGCATTCATCAGAGCATTGAATGCAGGCCTCCAATCACCATCAATGTAATGAGTGCCTAGGATTTCTTTCATGCATGTCTCTGCTTCTGGCAACATCATTTCAGTTGTTGCAAAATCTCAGGTAACATGCCAAGCAGCCAGGTCTGCATGTGGCAAGGAACTTGGTGATCTTGGAGCAGATGGGTCTCTACATAGCAATTGAATAAGAATGATAACAATGTGAAGAAAATAAAATGACTTATGGCTGAATCTGAGTGTGATCCCAGCAATTATTAATCATTGTCGATGAGACATCTCTCCATGCAGCATGAGACATCATCATCCCTTCAAGGAGATTGATTTTGTAAATGTCATGTTCACCTGCTTCATCAAGATCAATTGCACATGTACAGAAATTATGGCAGTACAGTGCCTTAAAGCAGCAGATAATTCCTGCATCACAAGGCTGCACAAATGATGTCATGTTTGGCTCAAAAAATTCAAGCTGCACATTTGTTGGCTCATAAGATATTGTGTGCCCAGAAAAATTGTCCACAAATAGACACACATGTCACCATTCACTATGCATCTTGAAATCAAATTTCTTCACCCATCTGTAGTCCTGTGAGCTCAATACTACACAAGTCAAAAAACTAGCATCTCACTCTTCGAAGAGGTCAGCTGTCATCCAGGCAGTCTTATTGTTGTGGTATTAGAAGCCTTGCCAATTGAGTGGGCTATTCTTAAAGCACATGGCTTCTGTTACACTCAGCACCACTGAGTAACAGTGCACTTGTGTTAAGGTCGTGCTCAAGGGAGAGGTTACTCAAAGGGCTTTGGCTTCAGCTCGTGCGCTGCGCCCCTTACCCGAGTACATGCCCTTAATTTCCGGGGGACAGAGGGGAAGTCCAACGGAAGTCTGGGGAATTCCAGGAGGACAGAAGTCGGTGGAGTTCAGCGGAACTCCGGAAGACTATTTGGGGATGGGGTAAGGCTACTATGGAAGTTCGGAGTAGAAACAGAACAGAGGTTAGACTACCCTAAGGTAAAGCTGGAGAAGTAGTCCTAAGGTTTAACCCCTAAGACTCGGAGGTGGACAAGAGATGAGACTCAAGTCCGGAGATTGCAGGAATGAGCAGAACTAAGATGATATTCGAACCAAGGAGTTCTGGAGTATTACAGGGGTTTATATACTGTAGGTATCATGTAAGTAAATCAGTCAGCAAAGGTAAGGGCTATGTACTGAAGCATGTGGAAAGTCTATTACTAAGTGTAATGGAGCAAAGCAGTGAAGTCGGAAATGAAGTAAGAATGGACGGATCAGTAAGCATAGCGGAATAGGACATAACCGGTAACCGGAGCAATAGCTAATCTAAAAGGAGTCAGGGGTGAGTGCGGAGATGAAGGTGGAGCACCAGGCGGAATAGTAAGATGGAGGACCGGACTTTAATGAAGTAGATCCGGAATTCCGGATCCAGAGGTATGGGATATGACAACTTGATGGGGTTCATTTCACTACCCTCTGCAAGGGAGATCAGATAGGAGATGTGGGGTCCTAGGTATCATAGTTCTCTGACACAGAGTGTCCATCAGAGAACTGTCATTAAGACCAGATGAAAGATGTTCATCCAGAATTGGATAAAATCTAGCACGCACCAGACCAGATACTAGAAGCTAGATAACACAAGTGAAGATCAAGTTAGAGAATACATGGTCTAACTACTGGGGTATATATAGGTATTGTCCCATGAGTTTAGGGGAGGTCTATCTGACTGGAAAGCATCCTAACTAGGTAAGTGTCTATGTGAGTCATAAGGACTCAGAGATAAGAGTTACCGGTCCAATGGTAAGGGTCCAGGGTATCCATGTGATAAGAGAGAAGCTGCAGCTTCTATGTTTCAAGGGGTGACCACAGTTGTGATAAGTGATAGGCTTTACTGGTGTATTTGCAGGGGTAATAAGGGAGAAGCATGCAGCTTCTATGATCCTGGTCTGGATCTGTCCTGCTCCAATAGCTGTCATGCTGTGCAGCACAGTTTAGTCATGTGGTTGTGTGTCATATCCCGTACCTCCGGATCTGGAATTCCAGATCTCCCCTACTAAAGTCCGGATTCTCTGTCCTGTTGTCCGCCCAGCACTCCGCCTTCATCTCCGCACTCTCGACTATCTCCTTTTAGAATAACTGTTTCTCTGGCTACCAGTTATGTCCTTTCCGCTTTGCTTACCGATCTGTCTGTTTGTACTTCATTTCCAACTTCACTGCTTTGATCCGTTATACACTTACTAATAGACTTTCCACATGCTTCATACATAGCTTCTACTTTGCTGACTGATTTACTTACATGACACCTACAGTATATAAACTCCTGTAATACTCCGGTACTCCTTAGTTCGAATATCATATTAGTTCTGCTCATTCCTGCTTCTCCGGACTTGAGTCTGATCTCTTGTCTACCTCTGAGTCTTAGGGTTAAAACCTTAGGACTATATCTCCGGCTCTACCCTAGGGTAGTCTAACTCTGTTTCTGTTTCTACTCCAGACTTGTCCACAGTAGCCTTACTCTGTTCATTCCTAGCCTTCCAGAGTTCTGCCAAACTCCCCCTATGTCTGACCTCCAGACTTACCTGGACTTCCATCAGACATCCCCTCTGCCTCTCGGAAATTAAGGGCACATTCCCGGATAAGGGGTGCAGCGCACAAGCTGAAGCCAAAGCCCTTTGAGTTGTCTTTCCCTTGAGCACAACCTTAACATTGTGACATGGTTGTGACAGCGACATTTGATAGAGACAATAGGGGTCTTGAGTCCCTGTAACAGCTTCTTGGATTTCCTGATGTAGATTGCATCCAATTTCTCGCTCCCATCAGCATTGCATGCAAGCCCAAGAGTTATGCAGAACTTTTCTCTCTTTTTCCCACTCATTTGCTTTGTTGTGAGACCACAATCTGGTGGGGCACTAGATACAATGACCTGTATTGTTGTAAGTTATTGACCAATAATTGAAGGTAAGAACATGTACAAGGAAACAAGCTTGTTTCATCAAAGTTCCACCAATCTTGTGGTGCAAATTTAGACAAGATCTTTTTGCATCATTTATGTTCAACTTCAACAGTATCAAGGTCAACTGACCCTGCTTCCCCATACCATTGATGCTCACATATCTTGTAAGCTTTACAAAATGGTTGCAACCACCTGTCTCCTGAAAGCTGCTCATCCTCTGGCACTTCAAGCAGTTCTTCAAATTTCTGTTACTTTTTCTTGAGCATTGGTCCATTGACATGCTCTCCCTTCTCCTCCATCTGCTTGACCCACAAAAATAGTGCTGTATCAACATCGGGTCTTGTTACAGTACACGATCGCTTTGATGACAAAGCATTTGGATTGTCATTGATGTGTGCTTCCAGAGTCAAACATTCCTTCAATTTGCATGATAAGGTTGACTGCATGAAAATTAAAGCCCCTGACTAAAAGCTCTTGAAGTGATTCACAGTATCACATTGTGATATTGTTGGGTGTGCATAGTGTTTTTCCTG
Organism: Suillus paluster; assembly: GCF_016628075.1. Classification (NCBI taxonomy): domain Eukaryota; kingdom Fungi; phylum Basidiomycota; class Agaricomycetes; order Boletales; family Suillaceae; genus Suillus; species Suillus paluster. The sequence goes on from NW_024537624.1 coordinate 198,318, forward strand.
GCCCAGCTTGGCTCAAAAGCCAGGGCTAGGGCTCAGCCTGACATGGCTCAGGCTTGGCCAGGGCTCAGCTTGACCAAGGCCAGGGCTTGTCACCAGAAAAAGTTCAAATTTCATCTAGTGTTAGTATCTGTACCTCCGCATCCTTGGTATCATCAACATTGCTATCTAAACCATCATCTTCTACATCTTCAATCATGGTATTCCAGCTTTCCCTTTCCTCAGAGTCAAGCCTTCCTTTGGCATCCATATCAGTAACTTTGGTTGTAATACATGGGTCACCCGAGTCTTGAAATAAGAGGTCCCTCTTTATCATGCACTTGAGACACTGGAGAGCTTCAACGATGTCAGATTTCAACTGGTTCCATCACTTACTGATTGTAATGCCAGCAGATGAGAAGGCCCACTCACTTGACACTGAAGACCCCATTATTGAGAGGAAGTCTCTCGCTATTGCAGCCTAGACAGGATAATAAGGAGCATTAACTGCCCACCACTGGACAATGAATTGTCCACCAAGGTGGTCCTTCAAATTAAGGTAAGCATTGAAGTCTTGCAGCCATGGCTTTGCAGGATCGTAGGTGGAACTTGAAGCTGTAGGAGTGGATGTCATCATGTCATCATCATTGTCCGATAGCTCCCACATGAGGTTCATGAGCTTGTGGCTACCTCTGACAATATTGTTCACTGCCGCAGGTTTTGGAACACCATTGCCATACATCTCTTGATAATACTCTTTGTACTAATAGGATATGAGACATGATCAAGCAAATGTTACGAAAGACCTACTATCTCTTCTGCATGAGCAAGAGCATCATGATACAGGTGTTTGCCCCAATACTGATGAATGTGATTTGCCTTTTGAAGAGGATTGAGTACTGCAGGTTTCTAGTTGAGCAAAATCAGCTTTATACAATGTATCATGTACACATTGCAATGATGTATGCATCAGAGTCTGCGGACTTTTCATAGTACCCAGAAATTTTCACCACTCCTACAGCCAGTCCATCTTGAAAGTTGGCATACTTATCATGGCTGTGATGAGTGGACCATGCCTTCCACAGTGCTTCCAAAGCAGGCAATGCTAGATGGAGTGTGGGCCCTTGGTCAGTCAAGAATGCCTGCTGAGTATTATCGGCATGCTACTTGCATATAAGTACAGGTATGGGTCTAGTACTACAATGAAGCACTCACACTTAGCAGCTCAAGTAAAAGCTTGACTTGATTCCATTCAGATGCCATAAGCTCAAGATCAGTGATCTTCTTGCACTTGTGTGGGTCCTTCTCAAGAAGTCCCATCTGGCCAACAAAGTAGTCTACATCCTGTCAGAAAGAAATGCACATCAGATAGCAGAAAGGTTAGGACCAATGATCAACATACATCCTTGAGCTTCTCTGCTTATTCAAGCATAACATGAGTTGACAACCAACAAACTTTCATATCCATCAATAGCTACCTGGACCCCTTGCTTGGTACATGACCATCTTCATCATGCAGCTGAATATTGTGGAAAAGCTCTTTACACTAGGCCAAAGAGCATTCCTGTTGAGCAAACCTTCAGTCAGTCATGAAGTGAGAAAAGGAATATAAACCCAAACCTTAATGTATAGCACGAACTAATCCAACTACATTGTGCTGCGTTCCACATGAAGCAACCAGGTCCATGTCAGGCTTTGTTAGATCGAAATGTTCAGACTTGCTGTGAGCTGTGAGCAATGCCTGTGTTGCGAGGTTAATGATATGTGCGAGGCAGCTAAGGGAGATGACAAGCATTCTTTGCAAACAAATTCTCTGAAATGCTTACCACAGACAATGTTTCTTATGGTCGAGTGTCTTCTTTGTGAATTCTTCAATATGCATACTAAAATGGGCCATCATAGTATCATTATCGCAGGTAACATAACTGATCTATGAACATGTCAGTGTAGTGAATGTGAATGAAACTTTGGTACTGCACCTTATGGGCAATACCAACTCGTTTCATGATTATGAAAAGAGCCTGTCCAAGCTGTGTCCCATTGTGTGCATTGTTGAGGCTGGGTGAGACCAAGAAGAGCAGTTTGTACCTTCCATTCATGTGACAACAACTCCTTGACCCAATATCCTGTAACAGCAAAGTAGCCGTCAACATTCTCCACTTTCCATGCATCACATGTCAGGTTTACTCAGCCTTTGACCTGCCTCACTCTAAAGTGATCAGGCATTAGCAAGCTAAGAGGACATGGATCTGAATACATATAAGTAGCTGGTTGTGAAGATTGGTAAGATTACATTTGAAAAGATCAATAATAGCCTGCCATCTCTGTCAGTCGACCAGGTATTTTGACCCCATTGGTGGCTTGTGCAGCTGTGTCAATCATGTATTTGAAAGACTTATGATTGAGTGCATCAATAGGCTGGGGTGAACACATAAACATGTTTTCGTATAGATGACAAGCATAAATGGTATACCTGATGTCACTGAATTCCAAACACAAATCACTTTTCATTTCTCAGTTTTCCTCCGGCTACTTCTAGTTACCGAACTGGTCACGTGACTTCGCTTCCTGTCACAACTTCACCTCTTCACATATCACCCGTTGTTTCTCCTGATTGGCTCCCCTACTCCATGGGCTAGAACAATCTCGCTTCCAGAAGAAGAACCAGTCAGATCTTGGGTTTCTCTTTAGTCACTGTATTACTCATCGCTTATATATCACTGATGTCATAATCAGTCATCCACAGTATTGTACAACTCTTTTCTCAGTTGGCTGATTTCTTTCATACTCAGATATCTCCTTTTCAATGTTATGTATATAAGTAGGCTAGTTAGCATAAGTACTCCTTAGACCTTAACCTCTTCATTTGCTACACTTGTAGTAGGCCTAGATGTTCACGCATCAATCCTATCTTGCCTTATTCATCATCTGTGACCAAGTCCTAGTGGTTGTGTATTAGTCTTTGCCATTCAGTGAACACTGGTCATAACACCTGATCTGTTTCAATTAGCCATTGGATAGTGGCCTCCTGGAAGAGTGCATCTGAATATGGTATGACACATGATCCTTTGGTTTCTTCTCAGAAAGATGGGCATCAAGTTGAGCTTGAGATTCTGCAACAACATCTAGCTTATGACACTTTGTGTCCCTCAGTAGCATTGATATAAATTTGTTGGTGTCAGGCCCATTGGATATATTCGTTCTGTAAATGGATCAAGTCAGTGTGATGTCTTGCCTCATAGCATCAGCAATGCTTATGCAGTGCAAAGCATCCATGTGGTGGCATAGAGTCATCACCTCATTGACAAAACCAATAGCTTTTTTTCATTTTTTTACTATTGCATAGTTAGTGGTACAACACAAGCAAGACAAATGTGAGAACTTACCTACATATTAAACAATTATGGTGCTTCTTGGCTTTGTCACCCACATAAGGTGCTGAAAAAAAATTATTGATATCCTGGTGTCGCTGCTCTTGGCACAGTTTTTTGAGCTTGTCGATGTCCATAACTTGGATGTCCTTGAGAAATCCATCCATGTCCATACCCTCATCAATGTTAGCCTGTGGTATGGCTCCACACCCTGTGGCAGACAGTTTGTCATTGCCATGGTCAGGAGTGCAAGCTCATTTTTTGCCTGTGATGATTCATGAAGTCAGTACTGGCAAAACAATAGAAAACATACCTTTGGTGAGCCATTTATTTGGTTTACTGTGAATGTCAGCAGTCAACATCATCCTCATCAATGTCATTGACAATGGTGGGAGTTTGGATGCGTGAGAATACAGCATTGGTGGCACCATGAGCCCTTCTGTGGGAATGCAATTTGAGGTCAGCAGTGTTATCCACACTGATTACCTTTGCTGATGGCACAGCAACCCATTTTGGTCGTCTTGCAGGCGCTTCCTCGCCATCAGAGTTGATGCGCGGAGCCATGTGGGGCTAAGGGGATTGTAGCATTCATTCTTTGGGCTATGGTACCCCAGGACAGAGGCGCGATGAACTGTGCAGTTATCCGGCAATCAATGTACAGATATGAAAATTAGTATGAAATCCATGGCCTAAGGGCCTGGCTCTGGCCTGCACATACCTGAGGCCAGGCCTTGAGCCCTACTAAGCCGCCCTCAAAGCCCAGCTGGGCTTGGCCTAAGGAGGCCTGGTCAGGCTTGACCCACAGCCTGAGGCTGGGCTTTGCACATCACTAGGTGTGCATCAATGTATGCAAAGACTGTCAACCAGTCATTGAGAGTGAGATTTTGGCATGCGGCTGTGTGAGCTGCCGGTTGTGCAGAGGTTGCTGGGGTGTCATTGGCATTCAATTTTTTTGGCTGTTTTTGATAGGGTCATGGGTGGTGGCTTGTCTTGTGGTTTTCGTTTGTCTGCAACCATTGTAGATACTATGTATGTGGAATGAGGTGGAATGAGTTCCTTCACAATGTACATAGCCAGTACACTAAAAAATATTGAACCAAACACAACCCTTGAAGACCCAACCAGCCAAAAGTACTATCCCATAATGCATAATGACCATGCAAGTCTATGCATTATCTGATTTGCATTATGGGACAATTTCTCACTGCCCCCCAGTGGGACCATTCAAAATGTGATGCATTATGAGATAGTCTACTGTAGTTGGTGGCATCAGAAAATTCAACACATCATGTGATGTCTGGATTCAGTAATTTTGGTGATGTCAGCACTCACTGTCTGTGTTCTGTTTCTTCTGGGCCACAGACCACGAGAACTGTGAAGTGTATGCAAGACATATACACACTATAAATGACTGATTAGTAGTATAATATTAGCACATGCAAGCCCTGTCTACCGACGAGATACTTACTAGTGATTAGTTTGACAACTGATTCAAAATCGTGACCTTTAGACTCTTTAGAGACTCTGGTGGCAATGTATCTTGAATTTCAATTTAAATATCACTGCTTGGTCAGGCTCCTCCCCACCACTGCTGGAGAGGTAAGGGGCGGCAGTACAGCACTTAGTAAACCGGAAACATGCGCAAATCTTTCAAACCCAGCCCAACCTTATCCACCCAACCTCTCCACCAGTGGCTGTAAAAAAATGTTTGTAAACAAGGTCAGCCACAGTCGCAAAACCCAGAAAGAGACAGTGGAGTCGCAAATATGTAAAAAAAAATACATCATAAAATATATAGATTATATAATTGTTCCCAATGTATTGAATTAAATCTATCATGGCTGAGTCATCAGGTGTGTCCACTTGAAGAACGAACAGATCTGCCCATCCCTCCCTTGGTGGTAGTTCTGTTTGGGTATTAAACAGCAACATCTTCCACAACTCTTTGGAACACCTAAGGTCTTCCTTGGAGATGTTGTGCTGCAGTGGGAACATCAGACCTGATGTTAGATGCTTGAGAGATTCTGTTGAACTTTCAATTTTGTGCTCATGAGTTTTCAGGTCTACATCAAAGTTGTCATAGGCATATGTTGCAAGAAGAAATGACACACGAGCAAGGTCTTTGCTGCCCAATGTTTTTGCAGTTTGGTTCTCTCAATTTCCATGTTGGCAAGCCTTGATATCAATGATCCCTCGAGATCCCCTTCCCCAATCTCCTCCCAGTAAGCCTCTTCATCACTGTTGCTATTTTCCACAATGACATCACCATCATGATCTCCCCTGATGGTTACTTTAGATTGTGTTCCCCCAGACAGCATGCTCTCAAGTAAGTTCCATGTTAGTACCAGCACAGATTTCTCCATGATTCTGGCTAACTCGGCCACCCTAAAATCCTCCAGTTGCTTCACCGTAGTGTGTGTCACATCAAAATGGGTTCCACTACCCTTAGCAGCAAGGTTACAAATTTCCCGTGCACAGATGTCCTTTGTAATATCAGTAGCCCATTTTGATGCAGTACTTGAAGTTTGTTTTGTAAGAGCATTAACAATTTCACGTCCATTCAAGAGGATATCTTTTACAGCCAGATGAACACTATATTTTTCACTCAAGAGAAGCACCAGTATAAATTCTGAAGTTGAAATGCTGACGCACTGCAGGGTTTCAAGAATGTCGTCCACCGGGTCAGTTGATGACATATTGATATATATATATTTGTTAGCGATACAATATCTAATCGAACTATTTGCGACTCCGCTGTCTCTTTCTGGGTTTCGCGACTGTGGCTGACCTTGTTTACTATTTGTTCCCATACACTCGGCACCCCCCAGAAGTCGGCACTTTCACAAAACTCTTAACATAGATATCATTCTCTCTCTAATACAATTCATTACGAGGTTGAACAAATACAATTGAAGCAGAATTGAGTGAGATGGTTGAAAGTGCTGAAGTCATGCAGAAATGTCACTTGCTGATATATGCCGTGACAGAGTTTCAATACTGCACACACCAGTGCCAACTGGTGCTGTGCTGCTGGTCATGGGGCTGGTCTGCATTCACAAGTCTATCAGCGGTAGACGAGGAAAGCTGCGAGCTTCGTCAGACCCTACATATGAGTCGTGGATTCAAGCTGCAATTCAGGGAATTGCAAATGGGCTATACAAATCCATTGCAGCTGCAGCAAAGGAGCAAAATGTGAGTCATGATTTATCATGTGATTATTCACTCAACTGGTCTAGGTATCACATCAGACACTAAGTGATAGATGCTTGGGAGTGCATAAGCCTCGTCGGCTTGCCCAGGAGAGTCGGCAATTGTTATCCGCTGCACAGGAGGAAACTGTTGTTGACTGGTGCAACCTGGCATCCACATCCGTGACTCCTATCCACCCAGCGAAGTTGCGTGCATCTGTTAAGGAAATAACTGGTCAACTCCCATCACGAAAATGGCATTATCGCTTCATTCATCGTCATCCATCCCTCCGTATATCTCGAGCAAGTGGACTGGATCCAAAATGTGCTTGAAATTTCAACAAGGATACCATTGGGGAGTTTTTTGAGATGCAGAAGAAACTTGATGATGACTATGATAAAATTCCACCGGAGCATCATTGGAATATGGATGAGAAAGGGAATCAGATGGGCGGGGGAAGGAAAAATGCTGGGACAAAATTCATTTTTTCTGCAGAAGATTCAGATTGTTATCGGGTCCATAGCGATAATCTAGAGCTCATAACTATTATTGAGTGTGTCTCCGCTGCTGGTGCTAAGATGCCACCATGGTTTGTCCTTTCAGAAGGTCCAGCCCCAGATATTCGAGATCTGAAAGATAAAGTGGGCGGGTAAGTACTTATCGAAGCATAGCATTATGCTCTACTAATCCTGTGATCTCCTTGAACAGTGTTTCTTTCTCTCCGACAGGATGGACAGATCACGAGATTGCGGATTATTGGTTCAGGAACCACTTTGTTCCTACAGCGGAGAAACACTGTGTGGATCCTGAGAAGCCAATTGTTCTGACTGTTGATGGTCATAGTTCGCATGAACAAAGAGCTATCCAAAGGGCAGCTTATGATAATGGTGTCATAATCCACGCCTTTCCATCAAAAACCACGCACAAAATTCAACCATTGGATGTGGGCGTGTTTTCATCTGTCCAGCGTCCTTGGACCAAACATTGTGACAAGCACCTTGCTGACGGGGTTGAAATTGATCGCTATAATTTTATTCATGAATACATGGCCATTCACCATGTCATCACTCCAGAACTTGTCCAGAAAGCATTTAAAAAAACTGGTATCTATCCTCTCGATCCGTCAGTCTTCACAGACAAGGATTTCACACCAAGCTTGGTTTATCAAACTACTGCACATCTTCCTCCATCATATCCTGCTGACGTCCCTTCTTCTCCAATGGCAGCTCCCTCTGATGTTGATGAAGTTGACAAGTTGATGAGACTGGACGACAGTGAAGAAGAGGATTCAGAGGATGACACCGATTTTTTTCCCATGGCTGATGATGAACATGACTTGGACTCCAAGAGCTCCGACTCAGAGTCAGAGGAAGAGGAATAAGATGCGCAGCCCTCTCGTAACGACACCCGCATCACCCACTCAACATCACTAGTATCAGGCTCCATCCCACATCCAGTTATCCCCACGTATAATCAGGCGATGATGTTGACGAAGGAGGAACTGTGGTACGAGCTCCAGCACATGTATGAGCAAAATGGGGCATTAGTCCAGACAACCCAGATCCTGACCGCCCAGCTCGATGCTACAAATGCACACTGTACAATGGCGCAGCGGGCATTGGCTCAGTCTTGACTGGAGCTAGAGAATGTCAAGAAAAAGAAGCAGCCGAGGAAATCTGTCAAGTTATGGGCCTGTTTCATGACACACCCAGAGCTCGAGGAGGACTTCAACAAAGCAGAGGAAGAACGGCGTGAAAAAGACAAGGCTGACGTGGAGAAACAAGCCAAAAAGAAGACGGAAGATGAAGTCCACCATGCTCAGATTGAACATGATATTAAGTCGAAGACATTTGACGCACTCTCAACACTCCGGCGCAAGGATGATTTTATCACACTCGCTGGCACTCTCAAGATTTTGAGAGATGGAACAGTTGAGGAACTCAGGACTAGAATCAAAGAGTTTCTTGCTGACAATCCACGTTTTGCTGCACTCTTCCAGACGGGAAAAACATGTTCGAAGAATTCGGCCACTGCATCATCAACCGGACAGGCCAGTAGTAGCACCTCCAAGTCACAGGTCAATGGCGTCGCCACCTCATCCAACACCTCTGGTAATCATTTTTTCACTGCTCCCACACATTCTTTCAATTCAGCTTATCCTCCACATTTTACCAATCAGCCATATTTTCCTCAATTCTATGCTAATCCAGCTCTCTATGCACCATCTTACTCTACAACACAGCATAACTTTAATCCATCCGGCAGTCCAATTGCATCATCATCGAACTTAGATAGACAACCTCAGCATCCACATAATGTACATGGTCTCCCTACACATCCCCCGCAATTTTACAACTACAGCACTAATCACAGTCACCCTCGCACTTAGACTCTACTAGTAAATATTGTACTCGCTTGCTTAGTACGCCGAATACTAACTGACCTTGCACTCTTGCTTGACTGCCAAGCTGACTTTGAAACCAGCCTATGTGACATGTCGTGACTTACAGTGACATTTGCGTGACTGCCGACTTCTGGGGGTGCTGAGTGTACGGGAACAGATAGTACAAACATTTTGTTCCAGCCGCTGGTGGAGAGGTTGGGTGGATAAGGTTGGGCTGGGTTTGAAATATTTGCGCATGTTTCCGGTTTACTAAGCATTGTACTACTGCCCTAGTAGACCGCCCTTACCTCTCCAGCAGTGGTGGGGAGGAGCCTGCTGCTTGGTTGGATTCGTTTGCTGCCTGAGACTTGCCACGACGCCAGTAATTTAGACTCTTGGTGCACCCAGGCCACCGGGACAATTGCTCGGTTGTCCTTGCACATCAGTGAATTGATGAGTCTGTGATATGGTAGCTGTGAGAAATATAGTGTGAAATAATTTTGCTACTGCTGAATATACCTATGTATACGGCAAGAAATATTAGTGATCAGTACATAGCCATAGATGTCTGAAAATTCATTTTACCATGAGGAGTTCGCGACAAGATAACGACATTGCACCGTCGCAGCGATCAATGTGCAATAGCATCGTTAAGTCATACTTGTTGACTCATACCATATCCCTTCATTTATATTTTAAACTACCAAGTGATATAAGACTTTATCGTGGAAAGGACCATTAGCACTTGTAACCTAATGTAGATTCTTATGAGAATTTCCGACAAGGTCATGAATTTGTGTAATTAGGTACCGTTTGTCGAGCAACATCATATTCCCTCATTTATATTTGACTTACAAATCTATATAAGTTGATTCAAATATTGCATGAATTACAATGTCATCCAAGATCATGCACATGACCATCACCTCAGCCTCAAATTTTACTGTAGTATTATCGGATAACCTCAAATCATGTGACCAGCGCAAGTGGTTGAAATTGGTTTGTCCTTGTTTGTGCAGGACGGAAATTTTCACGCTAAGTTCCTTTCAATCTTGTTTCACCGCTACTACCACCACCTCTCAAGTTCCTCCTGTTCATGGTGGTCCCTCCCTGGTTTTCCTTGTGGTTCCTCCCTGGCCGTTCGTGGTGGTCCCTCCCTGGCCTTTCCTCGTGGTTCCTCCCTGGCCATTCGTGGTGGTCCCTCCCTGGCCTTTCCTCGTGGTTCCTTCCTGGCCGTTCGTGGTGGTCTTTCCCTGGCCTTTCTTCGTGGTTCCTTGCTGGCCTTTTCTCGTGGTTCCTCATTGGCCGTTTCTTGTGGTTCCTCGCTGGCCTTAGTCCCTCCCTTGTGGCTGCTCTGTCATTCATGTTGTGATATTCCCTCTTCGCTATCATTCCCTGTTTCTTTTTTTGTCCTGTAACTACATATGTATTTGAATATAAATAAATTTGATTTTCTTCATAAAATGTGTGTTTGAGGTTGAGAATTATTTGGTGCTGGTGATAAAATGGCAGGTAGTTGCGGGGAATCTGTCATGCTGGCGCTTTTGGTAGTTCTGTCTAACTTACTCCGAGTAGTATCATTCTGACATATACCATATAAATTTGACGGTTAGACAAAGCATTGTAAACCTTTATATTTTCGGGTCAATTATTTGATGCTTTGGAGTTTGAGTAAAATCAGGTGCTTCTCTCGATCATAAAATTTTATAGGAAAATCAGGGAAGCGTCTTTCCTCTATAAAGCCAAACATAACAATGTGATGGTCCATAGCAGAATTACGCTAGTTCTTGTGATTATGTACTATATATCATAAAAGAATGGGAGACCTGTTTTGTGGCTGTGTGTGGGAGACGCGTAGCTCGCTAAAGGCCACATGGGAACGCTTAGCTCGCTTAAACCTTGATTTAGAAATTTCGCGTGGTTTTCTCGCTTGAGCTTGCTAATAACGGTTGAGTTGAGAAAAAAACTTCAAAAAAGTGAGATTGAGATTTCGAGAGGCTAAATTCTACAGAGTTCAAAATTCCTTCCAAATGCGATATAGTGGACAGTAATCTCCACGCCTACTGCGCTCCGGGCACAACACGGACAAACAACACAGCTTTCCTACCATGGGGGAATTGACATCGAGATTAGCAAAAGCAATAATAGAACCTTGGTTACACAATTGATTACACAACTCGGCTGCTGCTTTTGAATTGCATTCTTGAGTGAAATTGCCTTCCCCTGCAGCCAAGTGTAATAAAGTGTAATACACCTTTTGTGGGTTTCATTTTTATTCAACAACAATTATAGAAACATGCAACAATTCTGACTTGATTAATGAGTTCAGGCAACTCATTTTGAACTTGCTAAACAACTGTTTAAATAAAAAATAGTGAACATGGATCAGAATCTACCTGTCCCATGAGTCACTGACTATGCATATAAGGTGCATGATGCTAATGTCTGCATGTCACTTTGCACCATTTAGAAATTTGCAACAGACAACACCAGAATGTGATCGACACTCCCAATGCGAACATGATAGACTTAATCGACTTCAAATGACATCTCCCAGTAGACGCAATCGTCGGCATGCTGTTCAGGACAGGCCTCCACCTCCTGTACCACAGCCAAATTTCATGCCAGCTAATTTTCCACAAGCAGGGCCAGTTCCACGACCTTTTGCATGGCAACCTCCCCCTGACTTTCCATATCAACCTCTACCAGTTGGGCAGTATCCCGGCTTGCCACGAAATGCGATTGCACATGTGGAGCATGCTCATGCTCATCGTCTTCCTCGGGTTGATTATAATGCACGCTTGAATGAGCAAATGAATGCAGCTCATAATGATAGACGCCGTCAGCATAATCTTCGTCGGCAACAGGAAAGAGATGAGATAAGACAGCAGGCACAGGCAGAGCTCATGGCAGCTGGGATGCAGCCGCCACAGCAACCTCACATCCCTAACGAACCTGTAATTCCTCCTGCCCCTCCCATGTATGGCCCTATTCATTATGAGGGTGCAGTTGGTCCTCACAACTTTGAAAATCCTCTCCGCTACTTTGCTCCTAACCCTGCACCACCATTACCCACACCGCCTCAACCAGATTATCAACCATTCAATATTCAGTTTCAACACCATTTACAGGCAGAGGAAATAGAAAACGAGAGGATTAGAAATGAATTGCTTCATAGACAAGCACAGGAGGCATTGCATCGGGAACAGCTTCAGCGGCAATTACGGCAGCAAGAAGCTGAGCGTATTCGTAGACAGGATCAAGAGGCCTTTCACTTGCAACAGCAGAGAGCTCAGCGAGTATATCTTGACAATCTGGAATTTGTTCGCCAGCAGCAGCTCCGAAGAGATCGTCAGCAGGATCTTCTGCGAGCATGTCAACAGGCAGAAGAGCATCTAGAAGTAGCACTACATGAATATAATGATCCAGCATCTCAAGAACAGCATGATGATGATGAGGAAAGAAGGAGAAATCAGCAGCAGGAAGATCGCCAACGATCTGAGGCAGAAGATGAGGAGCATGCCAACCAGGCACCTGCTCAGAATCTTCCTATCCATGGTGGAGGTCGACCATATGCAGAGCCTATTGCCCGTCATACTCTTGGTCCCCTTGATGTAGAGTGTCCCAACTGCCATGCAAGGCACTTTGCATGTGAAAGACTCTCCGACTCCTCTTTACGAAATCCACACTTTGGTATGTGCTGCTTGCAGGGCAAAGTCAGCCTTCCACCCTTTCCAGCATGGCCACCCGAGCTAGCAGCAGGCGTATACAGACCGAACATTTGTCTCCAAGATTCGTCAGTACAACAGCTCTCTTGCATTTACATCAGTGGGCATCAATATCGAGGACAATGCTCTTCAAGGCTCTGGCCCAAATGCTTTTCGTATCCATGGATCCCTCCATCACCTCATGGGCAGTCTTATGCCTCCAGAAGGTCGTCAGCCATCTTATGCGCAACTTTATATCTATGATCCTGATGAAGCCACCGACATCCGTGCCAACCGACCTGGAAATGAAGGTCTTGATCGTCATATTCTCAGAGCACTCCATGACATGCTGTATCGAAGCCATCCCTATGCTCCTCTTTATAAACAGGCCTATCAAGTCATGCGAGAGAAGCCTCCAGAGCAGCACACAGATGTTCGTGTACGCATTCACTTCCGGGAGGGCTCAGATGGTCGAAGATATAATCTTCCCACTGCCGATGAAATTGCTGTGATTATTCCTGGAGATGGATCTGAAGAGGTGTCTGACAAACGCGATATCGTCTTGCGACTTCAAGGAGGTCAACTTCAGCGCATGAGCCAGCTTAGCCATGCATATGCAACTCTTCACTACGTCCTTCTCTTTCCTTCTGGCGAGGAGGGCTGGCATTCTGATATCCCTCTCAATGTTAGAGAGGGTGAACGTGCCACACGCTCAAAAAAAGTCACCCAGCTGCTGTATTATGCCTATCGCCTTCATCCTCGCCCCATTCGCATGGACCACAACAACATTTTTCGTGGTGGAAGACTTTTCCAGCAGTATGTGGTTGATGCATGGGCATCCATTGAGCAGAGTAAGTTGAACTGGGTTCGGAACAACCAAAAGCGGCTCCGGGCAGACTGTTACCGGGGTTTGACAGACAATGTGCTCAATGATGGCGTGGATGATTTGGCTCAGACAGGTCGCTCCATCATTCTTCCCTCCTCTCATACTGGGAGCCCTCGGTACATGCATCAGCTACTTCAAGACTCTTTGGCCATTTGCCGTGCCTGCAAAAAGCCTGATCTCTTCCTGACGATGACTGCAAATGGGAGTTGGCCTGAGATTACTGAGAATCTCCTGCCAGGTAAGAATTCATATTCAACGCATTATTTATAACTTCATTGCTGACAATCACTTATACAGGCCAAAGTGCTGTGGACCGTCCAGACTTGGTGGCTCGAGTATTCTATCAGAAACAACAGGCCCTCTTGAAGAAGGTTCGCAAAGGCTACTATGGAAAGGTCGCAGGATTGGTGTACACCATCGAATATCAGAAACGTGGTCTGCCTCACATGCATCTCCTCATCTTCCTGGATCCAAATGACAAGATACGCACAGGTGGAACAGATCGATTCATTCATCTCTGCCCAGATTCCTGATAGAAACATTCACCCCCAACTCTACGAGGCCGTGGAAAAATACATGCTTCATGGCCCTTGCACTCCACAGCGTTGCTTGGAGAATGGACGGTGCAAAAAACATTTTCCAAAGTCATTCTGTCCCCAGACATCCATGAAGGAAGACGGCTATCCAGAATATGCAAGACCTGATAATGGCCGCACCATCCAGAAGAACGACAATGTCTTCACCAACAAAGATGTTGTTCCTCACCCCCCACAACTGCTGGTGGAATTCAACTGCCACATCAACCTGGAAGTCTGCGCATCTATCAAGTCTGTCAAATATATCCACAAGTACATCTACAAAGGAAACGACCGCGCCACTTTGGAGATGAGAGGAGCGGTGGATGAGGTCAAATCCTATCTTGACTCCAGATATATCAGCTCGAATGAGGCTGCATGGCGCATCTTTGAATTTTCCATGCATTATGAATGGCCCACTGTCTACCGCTTGCCAGTTCATCTCCCAAATGAACAAATGGTGGTCTATGACCCTGCAGAAGATGCCCAGGACGTTCTTGAGCAGTGCAGCAGCCAAGGAGACTTGCCTCACTGGATGGTTCAAAGCCAATGCCAATGCCGACTTGGTGGCAGCTGGAGCCCATGACCACCTCTACCAAGACTTTCCCTCAAAATTCGTGTGGACCAAGAATGCCTGGAAGACACGCCAGTATGGAGCAGCAATTGGAAGAATGTATGCTGCTGCACCTGGCTCTGGAGAGCGCTTCTATCTGAGATTGCTTTTGACTGTGACAAAAGGTATGATGTCTGGAGCAATTTCTATCAATCAAACTTACCATGTTTTGTTTTTCAAAGGGGCTACCTCCTATGAACACCTTCGTACTGTCGATGGTGTTCTCTGCCAGACTTTCAAGGATGCATGTCAGCGAAGGGGTCTGCTTGATGATGATAATGAATGGATCCAGTGCTTGCAGGATGCCTCTCATATGCGCACTGGATATGGTCTGCGTAATCTCTTCGCCATCATCCTCCTCCACTGCAACCCTACAAGCCCTCAAGAGCTTTGGAACCGCTTCAAGGACAATCTCTGTGATGATCTGCGCCCCCGTCTCACTCGCAATCCATATAACATGCCCAACCCTACTGAACACGACATTCATGACTACGGTCTCTATCTCATCGATAATGTGCTTCGCAAAAATGGAAAGTCTTTGGAAGCCATTCCTCACATGCCAGTACCTCAAATGGCAGCAAGATGGGGGGCCATTGAGGGCAACCAGCTGATTGCTGAGCAACTCCAGTATGACCCAGAGGATCTTCAGGCGATAGTGGATAGAGGAGTTCCTTCTCTCAATGAAGAGCAGAGGGCGGTCTTTGATGCAGTGGTTGATGATGCAATGCATCGTAATGACCAAAGACCTGGACATACATACTTCGTCCATAGTGCAGGTGGATGTGGCAAGACATATCTCTGCAAACTCATCGCTTCAAAAATCCAGTGCTGAAGGCAAGATCGTCCTATGCGTGGCTTCCTCTGGAATCGCTTCTCTCCTCCTGCCAGGCGGACGTACAGCTCATTCGCGATTCAAGATCCCCATTCCCATTCATGAGGATAGCTCATGTAACATCAATAAAGGAGATGTTGTCCATGAGCTTCTCAAGGCCACCTGTCTAATCATCTGCGACGAAATTCCTATGCTACACCGTCACAACCTGGAATGCCTTGATCGCACGTTGCGCGATCTTCTGAACGTCGATGCTGACTTTGGAGGAATAACCATGCTCTTTGGAGGAGACTTCAGACAGACACTGCCGGTGGTGCCTCATGGATCCAGGGAGCAGATAGTGGGTGCTACCTTTTGCAGATCTCGCCTCTGGCCCAAGGTTCATATCTTCCACCTCAAGAGAAATATGCGTCTGGGTCAAGATCCTGATTCCTGATCGATTTGCGCAGGTGCTCCTTGAGATCGGAGCTGGTAAGGGCACAGATGGAGATGGCACAGTGACCCTCCCCATTGCACGCTGTGGCAACAATAATGTGCAGTCTCTCATCAATGCCCTGTACTCTGAAATTCTGCTCCCTAACCATCCTCCCTTGAATGATTCCTACTTCCTCGATTCGCACCATCCTCTCTGCAAAGAACACCGATGTGGATGAAATCAATACCACAATTCTTCAATTATTCCCTGGAGAAAAGGCAGTCTTCACCAGCGCAGACTCAGTCACTGAGAAAGACTACGACTACATCCCCGCAGAGTTCCTTCATACCCTCACCCCATCAGGCTTTCCTTTGCACAGATTAGAGGTCAAAGCAGGCGTTCCTCTGATGCTCTTGCGCAACTTGGACCCCTCACAGGGACTCTATAATGGAACTCGCATGATCCTCCTGTCTTGGACCACGCAGCGTCCTCAGGTGTCACATTCTTAGGGATGGAAATGATGAAGCTCGGCATCAAGATCAGAACACCGTGCTGATTCCTCGGATGACTCTGGAGGCGAGTTCTGAAGAAAACCCCATTCCTCTCAAGCTGGCTTCAATTCCCCGTTCGTCTTGCATTTTCCATGACAATCAACAAGGCTCAAGGTCAGAGTGTCAAGTGGGTTGGCCTTGATTTGCGTACTCCTGTCTTCAGTCATGGACAGCTTTATGTGGCTTTGTCTCGCTGCACTCATCCAGAGAGAGTGTTTGCTATTTTCCCAGAGCATGAAGAAGGCACAAAGACAACCAATGTTGTGTATACAGAAGTACTTAGAGGACTGACTGATTCTATTGCTGATTGATTTACATATTATGTACTTTTATGTTGTGTAGTAGATTGTACCTTTACTTTTGTCAAAATCCTGAATACTGCTCAAAAATGTAATTTATTTCAAAATTTTCAAAATTCTGCTATGATTATCAATTGTTAATTATTAAGTTTGTGAAGTTGCTTCCTGTGCCGAAGGCACAACGGGTGTGGGCTCGTTGTAATTTATGGCCTTCTACTTTCCTCACGGGTTCACTGATGCAGCTGCCACGTGTCTGTGTTCAGTACAGCTTGGTCGTTTTCCCCATGAACCAGCCGCCAGGACAGTGCTAAAGTCCCACAGGCGAAATCACCATCTTTTTTATACGAACCTGTGACCATGCCATACACCGTCTACCAGGGAAGACTGCAACTCCGAGTACAGTGTTTTCACGATCTTCGAATGCTCAAAACATTTAATGGGCGAGGTGGTCGGAATGGTCGTCTGCGTTGCTTCCGCCATTTGGATTTGATGGTACCGAGCATGATTGGGGACTGTGGGTATTTCTCTAAACTGCGCAGTGGAGCTCTCAGCGCTCAATTACCTCATTGAACGCCCTGACCACAAGGTTGTTCGTTCCAAACCTCCATCGTCGCAAGTCTGTAGCCAGGTTACTGATACGTCTTAATCGACAATATAACTCCCGTGGCCATTGTAAAGGGTCTAACTTGTGCCGCAGCAGTTTTTGACGCACGCTGCGGGCCACATCTGAGAGAGTGTAAGTGTTCGCCACCTCATAGTTCACCGCCGACTTCTAACTAATGGCATTAGTACCGCAATCGCCTTCGGTCTGTAGGCTGGATGGATTATGTCCTGTTCGCGTTGGGATGCTAGTTCAACATACATAGAACATCCGGATGGTCGCATCTAGGGTACGTCATCCACCTTCTGTCACGAAAATGGCATGCATTCAGCTTATTGTTCTGCGCCTCGTTCACGTCGTCAATTATTGAGGTCTGGTGCAGCGGAAGAGTCTCGCTTCTCGTCGAACAAGCGGCATGCATAAAGATATATCGATAAAGTTTGAATTCATACGTGAGACTTGCCGCGCCATTCTAATAATAACACTACTTCTACTACTGCCAGTGCTTGTTATCTCTAAGTTGCCATCGGACAACGGAGAGTGCCCTCAACCTCTCCAGCCTAGTGGTGGGAAGGAGTCTTGGCGTGCAACTCCTTGGCCCTACCTCATGACCAGCTGCCTTAACAATGGGTATCACAACATTGTATTGCGCCGATCAATGAACTTTGATCCCACGTCACGCGAAACAGGCGGCTGGTGACCACGGACGAGACTCTTCGTGTGGCAGAAAATACTTGATGGAATATTTTCAAGAGCCGGGCCTTGCTTCAACATTCACACACCTGTGTTTAAAGAGTTTCGGGTCAGAACCTTGCTGCAACAGGCTGAACCATAGGTGTGGTCGCCGAGAACGTGTAGCGTTGATTGACATGGAAGATTGACGTGGAAGATTGACGTGGAAGCCATATGAAACAATGAACATCTTCGCTACCTTTTCCGTTGGTGAGCATCAGCTATACCGGTCATCCTGACATCCTTCTCCACGTTTATTTTAGGGTTGTTTAATTGATTGGTCCCACAGTTGTCCAGTCTCGACTGGAATGTACGCGGACGAAATGGTCTATAGGAAGCTTGGTGCCACAGGGTTCGAACTTATTCGGTTTGGGTTACTCGTCCTCGTAATTACACCGCTCCTGCTTACTTATAAGTAAGAGGACTGCAAGGGGTAACCATGAGGATATCACTCGCACTCCAGTGCTCTTGGCATGTCCGACACAAGCCAGTCTCCTGCATCCGCGACTAACGACAGTCTAGAAGACTCCGCGTCTCTGACACCGACATTACAAGGCGAACACACCCTAAAACTCGTCGATGTTCCAGTCCAGTGCAATTTTGAGCAGCCGTATAGCAATGACACTGTCTTGATCGTTGACTGGGACGGTCCAAATGACTCCCAGAATCCTAAAAAGTGCGTTGCATGGGCAGAGCAGGATGTTTCTTATAGTTCTGCACAGCTGGAGCGCGAACCGCAAATGGGCTGCGACCCTGATTGTAGCATCGTTTTCTTTTATGAGTCCAGTTTCTTCCTCCATGATCGCTCCCGCGACTGGCCAAGTGGCTTCTACATTCGGGATTGACAACGACGCCATAAATGCACTCACAACATCAATCTTTGTGCTTGCGTACGGTAGGCAAATTTGACGGATGCTAGAGACCTAACTGATCTAAAGAATCACATACCAGCGTTCGGGCCCTTGTTTGTGGGCCCAATGAGTGAGATTTACGGTCGCTCACGCGTGTTGCAATTGTCAAATTTATGGTATCTTGGTATGTGATCTTCAAAAGCTGCTCTATACCATTCTTGAATCGAAATGATAGCATGGAATCTTGCTTGTGGATTTGCACAGACAGAATCCCAGCTTCTTGCCTTCCGATTCCTTGCTGGCCTTGGAGGCAGCGCGCCATTATCTGTAAGGTTAAACATCGTTGACTACAAGTATTTGATCTGACTGGTTTTCCTCTTCAGATTGGCGGCGGTGTTCTTGGTGATTGCTGGCGACCAGAAGAAAGAGGAAGAGCGCTCGCTCTTTACTCTCTAGCGCCGATGTTGGGAGCTGGCATAGGGCCTCTCACAGGTGCCTGGTTGGTGGCTGTTCCAAGTCCAATGACCCTATCTGAATCCTCTGCAGGATTGCCGAACGCTCTACCTGGCGATGGGTGGTATGTGATTCCTCCACCAATCGTGGATCGCTACCATTTCTCCGATAGTTTTGGTCTACATCGATTATTGATGCAGCTGTTCAAATTCTCGGAGTTTTCTTGCTCCAAGAGAGTGAGCCATTGACCGGTCGCGACTTATTCATTTTTATTGACTTTGTCTAGCTTACGCGCCCCTTTTGTTGGAAAGGAAAGCAGAGCGCATTCGCAGATCGATGGATGCCGAAAAAGCGCCGTACAGAGAAATCCGCACGGTTTTCGATGGTCAAGATCGCTCGTAAGTCATATATAATTCCACCGAGATAACATTTAATGAAGATATATTCTATAGCTGGCAGACAATCATGGGCAAAGCACTCGTTCGCCCTTTCGCGCTCTTTTTCCGCGAACCGATCGTGCAGATACTCGGTGTTTACATGGCGTACTTATACGGGACACATTATCGCAAGTCATTTTTGTTTTCCGTGGATGTGCTCTAACAAAGTCCACCTCAGTCTTTCTGACGACCATACCATCGATATTTCAGGGTGTATACCAGCAGCCAGTAGGAATTGCCGGCCTTCATTACATCGCACTTGGCGCAGGGTTGATGGTGGCGGCACAAGTAAACGCGAGAACGCTGGACAAGGTTTATGTTTATTTCAAGAACAAGAATGGTGGAGTTGGAAAGCCGGAATTCAGATTGCGTTCGTCATGAATATTTTCTCTTCTTCCTTGAGCGTTAAATGCGTCATTAGTTGCCATGTTTCCCGGAACTCTGCTACTTCCAATAGGGTGTTTGATTGCAGGCTGGACTGCTCAAGCCCGTACTCATTGGATATTTCCAGATATAGTTAGTTTTACTCTGTTAAGCCGTTTATCTACTGACACTTCGACAGGGCATCTTGCTTGTAGGAGCAGGCTCCTTTATCAGTTTCCAGTGTATACAGGCCTACGTTGTTGATTGCTTTACGCTTCATGCCGCTTCCGGTACACTTTTTCTTGCGTTCCATCGCATCTATCTCACGCCTTCTGTGCTCAGCGCTGGCCGCCGTCTGCTGCCTGCGGTCACTAGCAGGCTTCGGATTTCCCTTATTCGCTCCAGCAATGTATGGCGCACTCGGTTTCGGCAAGGGAGATACCATTCTTGCAGCCGTAGCAATCGTGATTGGCTGTCCCGCGTACGTCTCCGTTCTTAAACTTTCCATCATCATCCTTACTGATTGTGCCTGCAGACCCTGGATATTTTGGTATTATGGGGAGCGAATACGCAACGGCAGTCGATATGCGCAATCGTGATTAGTAAACCTAGGTGCGCGTTGTATGATAGACGTTTCGCATGCCCATCGTGTGTATCATATTTTCCCTGTTCCATACCTGCCATAAGATTATTTATTGTCTTGTTTTGACATAACTTTGATGTTGTATATACCAAACGATTGTGTAGATAATAAAATGTAGACACGTTCAAATTCGCCTTTATTCGCACACCCCAGGCTATGGTGAGCCTATAGTGACATACTAAACAACACATCATCCCATTCCTAGGCTATTACCTGCAGTGCCGTCTGTTGTACAATTTGGGGGTTGATTCGGGGTTGCACTCGCGAAAGAAGTTGGGAATTCTACCCCGAAGCGATGGGGTCTGGAGCAGGGTGCCGGGGTCCTGGCACAGTGGCTGGAGTCCTGGTCGTAGTCCTCTGCATGTCAGTAGCAAGCTTCAGCCTACCTGCTACCTGCCGCCTTCAGTTATTTCTTTTCCCCACCCACCACTCCCTTTGAAATTCCTTCGCTGTCGCTTGGATCCTTGCAGCCTACATTATAACTTCCCACCTGATACTCTTGGTACTTAGCTACCTAATCACCTTCCTACTACTACTACTACTACTACTACTACTACTACTACTACTACTGGGGTCCGGGTAGTCGGTACCCGAACCTGCTGGGTCTGGGGCTGCGAGGTGGCCCACCTGCCCTCGCAGCTCGGCTTACTCAGGCTCACTCTTGCACAGATCGGGGGCGCTATCGGGGCCGGATTGCCCCTTCGGAGCTTCCGCCCGGAGCGCTCTTCGTTTATTCTTCGCCTGTACCTTGTTGGCTATTCTAATTAGGCATTAACGCCGGCCTGTATTTGCTTAAAATTACTTGCCAGTAGTTGATTCTCTTTGATTCTGTTCGAATTCTCAGCTGACAGCAGCGGCATGCGGCCATAGCGGTGAATGAACCATGTCACGCAAAACTGGGGACAACGGACGAAATTACTGCTGGGCTGCGGAAAATACAGTTGACGGAATATTAGTCCCAAGGGACAGGCTTACCTCAATTCACACACCAGCTGATACTCAAAGGGTTTCGGGTCAGATCCTTGCTGCAAGCCTTTTTCAGCGGTGTCCACGTCGGTGAGTGTCGGTCATGTATCAGCGGTTTGTCATTGGTTTTGGTTATCATGATATGCTTCTTCGCGGAACATATAATCATGATTCCGAGTCCCGATACTCAGATACTACTTAATAGGAATACTGGAATGCCCGTGGACGACAGGGTCGATAGAAAACGCTGGGATGGGGCTACTTGTCCCCGTAATTACACGGCTCTTATTTTTGCCTATAAGTAAGAGGTTAGGAAGATGTGAGGACATCACTTGCACTCCGTGACCTCGACATGTCCGGCACAAAACAGTCCCCTACGTCAATGACTGACGATAGTCTAGTGTCTCTGACACTGCCAACCTTACAACGTGGTCACGCGCCACAACTCATTGATGTTCCAGTCCAGTTCAATTTTGAGAAGCCGTATAGCAATGACACTGTCTTGATCGTTGACTGGGACGGTCCAAATGACTCCCAGAATCCTAAAAAGTGCGTCGCGCGGACAGCGTAGCATGTTTCTTACAGTTCCGCACAGTTGGAGCTTAAAACGCAAATGGGCTGCGACCGCAATCGTAGCATCGTTTTCTTTTATGGGTCCAGTTTCTTCCTCCATGATCGCTCCCGCGACTGGCCAAGTGGCTTCTACATTCGGGATTGACAACGACGTCATAAATGCACTCACAACCTCCATTTTTGTGCTTGCGTTTGGTAGGCGAATTTCACATATGCTAAATACTCTACTGATCTACCAAATCACATACCAGCGTTCGGGCCCTTGTTTGTGGGCCCAATGAGTGAGCTTTACGGCCGGTCACGCGTTTTGCAAGTGGCAAATCTATGGTATCTTGGTATGTGGTCTATACCAGCTGATCTATGTTTTTATCTCGATTCTTGAAATGAATTGGTAGCATGGAATTTTGGATGTGGGTTTGCACAGACAGAATCCCAGCTCCTTGTTTTCCGATTCCTCGCTGGAATGGGAGGCGGTGCGCCCACGTCTGTAAGGTTTAAATTCGTCAACTACAAAATATTCGATCTGAATAGCTTCTCCCCTCAGGTCGGCGGCGGTCTTCTTGGTGATTGCTGGCGACCAGAAGAGAGAGGAAAAGCCTTCGCGTTTTACTCCTTGGCTCCGCTGTTGGGGGCTTCCTGTGGGACCGATCACAGGCGCTTGGTTGGTGACTGTTCCGAGCCAAATGATCTTATCTAAATTTTCCCCAGGATTGCCGAACGCTCTAGCTGGAGATGGGTGGTAGGTGGTCCTTCCACCAATCGCGAACCGCTACCTTTTCTTCGATAGTTTTGGTCTACGTCCATTGCTGATGCAGTCATTCAAATCCTTGGAGTGTTTTGCCTTCGAGAGAGTGAGTGATGACTAGCCGCAATTTATTCATCCTTGTTGATTTTTATCTAGCTTACGCGCCTATCTTGTTGGAAAGGAAAGCAGAGCGCATCCGCAGATCGATGGATGCCGAAAAAGTGCCTTACGGAGAAATCCGCACAGTGTTTGACAGGCCAAGATCGCTCGAAAGTCTTTTTACAATTCCTAGTGAAATGATATTTGACGAAGATGTTCCATACAGCTGGCATACCATCATGGCCAAAGCACTCATTCGCCCTTTCGCACTCTTTTTCTGCGAACCAATCGTCCAGGTACTCGGCCGTTTACATGGCGTACTTATACGGGTCACTTTATAGTAAGTCACCTGTTTTTTTCGGGGATGTGATCTGAAAACATCTCAGTCATTTTGACGACCATACCATCGATCTTTCAGGGTGTATACCAGCAGTCGGTAGGGATCGCCGGCCTTCATTACATCGCGCTGGGCATAGGGTTGGTGGGGGCGTCTTGTTCAAACGCGAGTATACTAGACAAGGTCTATCTTTATTTGAAGAGCAAGAAAGGTGGAGTTGGAAAGCCAGAATTCAGATTGCGTTCGTTATGATTACTTTCTCTTCTTCCTTAATCATCCAACGCGTCGTCAGCTCCTATGTTTCCCGGCACTCTGCTATTTATGATAGGGTGCTTGATTTTAGGCTGGGCTGCACAAGCACAAGCACATTGGATAGTTCCAGATATAGTTAGTTTCGCTTTTAAAATCGTTTCTCCGCTGACGCTTTGACAGGGCATAGTACTTGCGGGAGCAGGCATTACTCTGAATATCCAGTCTGTACACACTTACATTGTTGATTGCTTCACGCTTCACGCAGCTTCCGGTACATTTTTTCTCCTGTACCGTCGCACCTATCTCATGCCTTGTGTTTAGCGCTGGCCGCCGCCTGCTGTCTGCGGGCACTGGCAGGCTTTGGATTTCCGTTATTTGCTCCAGCGATGTACAGCGCACTCGGATTCGGGAAGGGCGATACCATCCTTGCAGTCGCAGCATTCGTGTTAGGCTGTCCCGCGTATGACTCCGTTCTTCTTCCTTCCATTGTCATCCTCGCTGATCGTGCCTGCAGACCCTGGATATTGTGGCGTTATGGGGAGCGAATACGGAACAGCAGTCGATATGCGCATCCGTGATGCAAACATAAATGCACCTCGTATCATCAACGTTTCGCTTGCCCATCATGTATATCATATTTCCTCTGTGCCATTCCAACGACTACGCCATAGCATAGGATTAGTGTCTTGGCATAGATTTTACATTGTATACACCAAACGATTGTGTAGATAATGTATCTAATCAAGGTATTCGCAATATCATATGAATATATTCCTGTGTATCCTTCGCCGCCACAAAACATGCATAGGTCTAAGTATTAATTAAGGCTAAGCCAGAATTACAGATACCATAGGATAGCGGTGATTGAATGCATGTGTA
This sequence comes from Suillus paluster, assembly GCF_016628075.1. Taxonomy (NCBI): domain Eukaryota; kingdom Fungi; phylum Basidiomycota; class Agaricomycetes; order Boletales; family Suillaceae; genus Suillus; species Suillus paluster. The sequence goes on from NW_024537624.1 coordinate 223,046, forward strand.
ATGCCAAACAACATATAAACATCAGTGCCATGCCCTCATTCGATGTCCCTCAGCGCCTCACTCTCGGGTTTGCATAGATTCATTTCCAGAGTTATCGTGGCATCCGCGTCCTTTTGCCCTTCCGACCCCCTGGATTGGGCGGTCTATAGCCTCTTGCTTGCCCGTTTACTCAGGGCATCCGTCAGCGAGGTAAAGACAGGGACCGAGAAGCGGTGTGCCTTTGTGCGAGATGTACGCGACCCACGCAAGGACAAAGCTCGCGCGATGCTCTTCCTCCTTGATATTTTTTCCACCTCAGGTACGTTCTCCTTGAAATATTCTCCTTGCTCAGATGTTTCCCCCGCAGCCGCGCAGGGCTTGCACGGTACCTGATCCACATCAATTACACTGGGGGGCTTCACAGAACGCTCTGGTGTGGCACAAACTGCGAACGAGATGCGTCGTGTTGGCAAAGTCTCGTGAGTGCGCGGGTGGTGTTGTAGAATAGGCGTTGGAAACACGGGCTGTGTAATAACGTTGACGAGGGTTTCCGTGCTATCATTTCCTATCAGAATGACAGGCCCCAAGGTTGTATCCAGGCCGAGAGACGCGGGCGGGAGCATTGGTGATTGGGGGATGATGGGAGGTATTGAGTAGAATGTTGGAGACTCCGGCGTAAACTGGAGTGGCGTAGGTTTGCGCTCTGGAGGGGTTTCGAGGACGAAACCCTCTGGAATGAGATGCCCTCTTCTCTCATGACGAGTGAAATGAAGAACATTGGAGAACGAGATCCAGAAGATCATGACCGTGACTGGTATACAGTCTATAGATGATGTCCTAAAGGAAGATGGCCTGCACCTATAAGTTTAAAGAAAGAATCACAAGACGGAAGAATCGAAAAGTGTATTAGGACGAGGAAAGCGGGAGAACCACGACAGCAAACGCAGGCGCAGAAAACACGACTTATGTAGCATTCTCCACTTTTCAGCTAACCTGTGCTATACTGTTCCGGTCACTGACATGAGGATACCATCATGATGGGGTTGTTGATCGGGCATTGGCTGTGAACGTTGGGAACAACCATCTGGGCTGATAGTATTACCTGGTAATTGATTGGGCTACCGGTAACTTACTCAAGGTACAGGCTAGTACAGGACGGTAGGAGGAGATCCGAGTTGACATCCGCTAAGTCGTGAGGCTATGTCGCGGTACCGGTACCAGTGCGAATCTACTCGTTTAAAGCTAAAAATAAATGGATGAACTTCTTGACAACCACGTTGCGTCAGTGGGCATGAAAGAGCATGTGAGAATTTGGGAGACTATCTGGCAGTGGTACGATATTTCACTGGGAAAAATACAAGTCAGGATGATGACAGCTCCTAGACTCTAGAACTACCCCAGGTTCGGTGTCCTTTGACGTGGTCAGCCGTCGCTAGACTATCCAGAGTAGTCCAAAGGCAGGTCCTTTCATGGATCACTGTGAGATTGTTGTGCCAAATTCAAGATCCGCGATTATCAACAGAGCCGCCTAATTCGGAAGGTATAGTAGTTGAAGTAGTACCTTAGACAAACCTTACTTAAATTGCATTCTCATAGCAATTCCAATCAAGATGAAACGCTTTAATTGACACATAGGCTTGCGCGTCTTTGTGTGAACGACCGACTGGAAGCGAGATAGAAGAGGGAGTGATTGGAAGTGGGTGTGCTGAGCTACGGGGCGGTACGGAGGTTTGAGTAATGCTGACGAGAGATCACAGCTACGTTTCTATGCTTGGTCTGGATACAGTTCTCTGGGGTGGAATACGAAGGATATCAGGCGCAGGGGGACGGACGTTCTGAGCGTTCAAGGGCCGAGTCTCGGTCTGCGGGAAGGAGCTCTGGACCGCAAGAAGACACCAGTGGCCAGACCATATCAAAACACGCTGATGAGGCGGGTAAACCAACGCCAACGACCGCTACAAGGTGAATAGCACTTGGTTCGCCTAAGCTGTTCAAATAAAGAAAGAAAGAAGGGTAATATATGATATAGCAGGTAGTGAAAACGATAGCCCATTCGGTTCCAGAATAAACAGGCCTACTCACCTATTAATGACCACACACCATACGCTAATGAAGCATATAGTCGTGGACGTTCAAGTTCTATGGATACAGATCATCGTGACGATTGAAATGCGCTTGCTTCGCTGGGCACTTGACAAGTTGACCTGCATTGACCATTGAATCCAGATCAAGTATCACAAAGACAAGCAAACGGCAAGGACTCCTCCCATGAGGGGGTGAGTTTTAGCTTCGATATGTAGCAGTCGGACAAGGTGTTGGGACATATTAACAGGTTAGAGGTTGATGCCATTCGAATTAGTAAACTCCGACTTTACAGTGGGCGCTTATTGACTGCTTACGGCAACTTGTTTGTAATCTAGTCTTACGTGTACGACGACTTTTAAAAAGTTACTCATGTTCAAATTTACGAACTTCAGGTGTAGTCAACTATAGTTTAAACTATCGCAACCATGCGATGCAGATACAATGAAACTGGCATTAATGGTGACAGTCTTTCTGTAACCTATCCTCCCTTTGTCTGACACTCCCTTTCACGCCGAATCAAGGTCTCGCATCTTGTTTTAAAGCAGCAACCACCTATTTGCTGCTTTGACATCTGAGAACAATCTCCACAGGTATTTTGACCGAAGGATGAGGATAAACATCAACAGCGCTCTTCCGTCTCTCTTACGTGCCAGTTTCCATTCATCAGGCAGAACCACTCACTTCCGGTATCGATAATATCACCATATGCGTGTAAGACTTCCTGGGGTTGGCCGCTGCCTCACAGGTAGATATTGCATCAGCTGTCTCATCACGATCAACTCCTTCTCTCAATGATAAGGATGAGGGACACCAGCCCATCGTCAATCCTGCATCGCACCGCCTATCACAAGCACGATTCACATCTCTTCTACAATCCCTCAGACGTCACAACGCCAGCCCTAATTGATGATTGTGGCACCAACGATAACGTATCCTCCACTATTCTTCCTGACCAACTGCTCGAGGTCTCGCCTGGTAGCAAAAACTCATCATCCACTCAGAGTTTACCGTCAATTATTACCCCAGCGTTGTTACAGCCTGCACTTCAGGATTTATCTCCGCTTAAGAGAATACCAATGGGAGGTACTCTGCTGCTGCAAAGGGCAAGGGAAAGCTCTGCCAGAAGAGCAACCTTCCTCTGGAAAAGGTTCAGCTGAACCTCAGTTCGCTGTCCACTGGAAGAGCTGAATGATGAAGATCTATTATATCCATCCCCGAGTTTTCCGTGAGTCGTGGTGCTCCGTCCAATCATTGCATGTCATGACTTCTCCTCCAGTCGACCGAGCAATGGGTTGCACACACTCGGTCTATTCTCCAGGATTATGCCAACAGGCAAATTGCTCTGCCGCTTGGTCGGAGGGTTAATATATCGGTAAGTTCTTTCTGTTCATGTCACATAAACACGCATCTGACGGTTCTCCAGCTTAATGAGCCCTCTCAATTCATACAGGGGGCCATGGAGTTGCTTGCCAATCGCGATCACCCCCAAGATCCCCCTATTGAACCATCTCGTCAACTTGGTCCCCAGCTGCTCGACAATTTCACGGATGTGCACAGGTGGGCTACGGAATACTTTCGTGCGCGTTTTGGCATGTCAACTGCGGGAAGCGATATACCTGTGGTAAGAACCATGATAAAGAGTATCGAGAGCTTCGGACGTGACTGCTCCCTCTAGCTTTTGACGATCATTACGAACACTTTCTATGAAGCCCACACCCAGCTTATGGATAGTATAGCAAGTGCGGCAATTGATAACATGCGCGATCGTGGAGCTGCCAACCTTGATATTGAGGATTTTGCTTTTGGATATGGTTGCGTGGCTCGTTCAGCACTCTAAATGTCCTTCTGACCTCTTTCCGTCAGACTTCAAAATGAGCCACGACTTGCCTTTTGCTGCGGAGTCCTGCTTTCGTATTCACGATACCCTTGAGCGACACCGGCGTGAGTTTTCTCTGAGATAACGATTTTGGGTCGGCGATTTATTTCCTTGGATTACAGCTCGGTCACCAGTGGAAATTCCGATAAACCTTACGGTGACAACGAGATCTGGCAGACAAATCAAGCTTTCTAAGCAAGCGCAAGCAGCAGCGCAAGTAGAACGTGAGAAGCAGACCAAATCTCGCCAGCGCAAGAAAGAAAAGGCGAAGAAACAGCAGCAGGGATCAACTTCGTCACTCGAAACACCCAAGCTCGTTTCTGAAGCGAAGAAGGAAACGACGCCCGACCCTGCTACAACAAGTGCGGCGTGCGCACTCCCACCGCCACTGTTTATCATACGCCTAACTATCGAACGCCTAACCCTGCGAGCTCGATGGAGATGGGGCCGAATGTATACGTGTTTTCTGGCGCAAAGTGTCCCACGTGTGGCAGAGTCATGCCTCGTCGCACTGATCCCTCTGACCCTGATTCGGCATCTCAGTCTCTGTCCACAGCTAGCCCAAACACTTCGAGTTCGCAATGGGCGACCACTCTCCCTGCTGTTAGTTCGAATTTGAGGGTAGCGCCCATTACCGCGCAGGTGCCTCCCCCGGCTGTGCCGCTGCCCACCGGACTTCCCGCCTCCGCACTCCACGTACCATCGACACAGCCAACTTCCGACCCTGCCGCACACACGAATTCCTCCTCCCAAGCGATGCCAGTTGCCCC